>NW_006921852.1:2751443-2752342 GCF_000298275.1 Orycteropus afer afer
TGCACAGTATTCCATTGTGTGTATGTACCATAGTTTGGTTATCCATTTCTCAGTTGATGGACACCTAGGTTGTTTCCATCTTTTGGCTATTGTAAGTAATGCTGCAATGAACACGGGTATGTATATGTCTGTTCTTGTCATGGCTCTCACTTCTTTAGGATATATACCTAGTAATGGAATGGCTGGGTCAAATCGTATTTCTAATTCCAGCTTTTTAAGGAATCACCATACTCCTTTCCACAGTGGTTGTACCATTTGACAGTTCCACCAGCAGTGTATGAGAGTCCCAATCTCTCCATATCCTTGCCAGCATTTATTATTTTCTGTCTTGTTGAACTTTGGTACTAGTGCTGGAGCAAGATGGTATCTCATTGTTGTTTTGATTTGCAACTCTCTAATGGCTAATGATCATGAGCAATTCTTCATATTTTTGTTGGCTGCCTGAATATCCTGTTTGGTGAAGAGTCTATTCATATCTTCTGCCCATTTTTTTCATTGGATTATTTGTCTTTTTGTTATTGAGGTGTTGGAGTTTTCTATAAATTCTTGAGATAAGTCCCTTGACAGATATGTCATTGCCAAATATTTTCTTCAATCTGTAGGTTCTCTTTTGATTCTTTTGGAGAAGTTTTGGAAGCACATAAAATTTTAATTTTTAGAAGGTCCTATTCCTCTGGTTTCTCTTCGGCTGTTCGTGCATTTTGATTTATGCTTGATAGTCTATTTATGCTATATATTGTTGTTGTTGCATACCATCAAGTCAGCCCCCACTCATAGCCACCCCTCCTTGGGTTTCCGAGGTGGTAACACTATGGAAGTAGATTGCCCAACCTTCCTTCCGAGGAGTGGCTGGTGGGTTTGAACCACCAGCCTTCTGGTTAGCAGTCCAGTGCCTTAGG
>NW_006921852.1:2754632-2755930 GCF_000298275.1 Orycteropus afer afer
TCTTCCTTACCAATTTGGATGCCTTTGATTTCCCTTTCTTGCCTTATGGCCCTGGCTAGGACTTCCAGTACAATGTTGAATAGAAGTGGTGATAGAGGGCATCCTTGTCTGGTCCCTGTTCTCAGGAGGAATGGTTTCAGTCTCTCTCCATTGACGGTAATGTTGGCTGTTGGTTTTGCATAAATGTCCTTTATTATGTTGAGGAATGTCCCTACTATTCCTATTTTGCTGAGAGTTTTGATCAGGAATGTGTGTTGGATTTTATCAAATGCCTGTTATGCATCAATTGATATGATCATGTGGTTCTTCTCCTTTGTTTTATTTGCGTGGTGGATGACATTGATTGTTTTTCTAATGTTGAACCATCCCTTCATACCTGATATGAAGCCCACTTGGTCATGATGAATGATTTTCTTGATATGTTGTTGCAGTCTATTGGCTAGGATTTTGTTGAAGATTTTTACATCAATGTTCATGAGGGATGTTGATCTGTAGTTTTGCTTTTGAGTGATGTCTTTGCCTGATTTTGGTATCAAGTTTATGCTGGCTTCATAAATGAGTTAGGGAGGATTCCAACCTTTTCTGTGTTTTGGAATAGTTTGTGTAGTATTGGTATCACTTCTTCTCTGAATGTTTTGTGGAATTCTCTGAGAAAGCCGTCTGGGCCAGGACTTTTTTTAGTTGGTAATTTTTTGATGGCCTGTTCAATTTCTTCTTTTGTGATGGTTCTGCTCAACTTTTCCACATCAGTCTGTGTTAGTTTAGGTAAGTGGTGTGTTTCTAGAAATTTTTCCATTTCTTCTAGATTTTCAAATTTGTTGGAGTACAGTTCTTCATATTATCCTGATATCCTTTTATTTCAGTTATTTCTGTTGGTTCTGTTCTGATGTCACCCATTTCTTTTCTTTTCTTTTTTTGTGCAAAAATATTTTTATTTATTTATTTATTGTGATTTGGGTGAAGATTTACAGAGCAAGTTCACTTTCCATATAGCGATTCATATTCACTTTGGCTCTTGACATTGACCACAGTATGTCACAATGCAACAACTCCCTCCCACTTCCTCCCATTAGTTTCTTCTTCCCAGTGTCCATCCTTTCTGCACTCCTGCCCCCTGAGCTGTCTCCTTGTGCATAAGCAGCCCTTCTTTCTCACATGATTGTTCTCTCCCAGGAGTGTATCTACCTGAGGTAAATGTTCAACTCATATGCCTGTCTTTTGTTTGACTGGAAACCACAGGTGTGGGTTCAATTCCAGATCTGAAGGGCAGCTAGGGGCTATAGTCTCAGTGGCTCCAC
>NW_006921852.1:2758857-2781208 GCF_000298275.1 Orycteropus afer afer
CCTGGGAGTGGAAGAATAAGAATAATAGTAAAAAGGACAAAAGTATTATTAATAATAGTTGTTTTAAAACAGACAAATACAAGCAAATGAATCACCAGAAAAAAGAAAGTGAAAAAGAAAAAAAAAATCGGTGGAGGACCCAGGGCACCCAGGCTCTGTCTGAGCACACAGACTGTGATGGAGTCCCTGTGGGCCCAGAAGGTGGGTGGGAGTGGGGGTTGGCCACACCTCTGTTCACCAAGTGGGTGTGGAGTATAAGAGTAACAAGAGGAATGTCACACTTTTTCATTCTTGAATGTCCGGAGTGTCCTTGGGGTTGCTGGAAAGCAGAACATCTTCTTAAGCCCCTGGAATCTCAGAGAGCACTGTCTCTTTAAAAATCCAAAATAGTCAAGCTGCTTGTAACATTCAAAATGGCTGTGCCCTCCAGAGACCAAAAGTCCACAGCTCAGCCCACCTTTCTCTTCACCTACGTTTATTCCCCAGCCACCAGAGCAGTCCTCTGTACAGTCCCTGGCTAGCAGGGTGACCTTTAGGTTAATTCTTAGGTCCTACCACCACTCAGGAATCTCCAAGCTGTCTGTGCCATCAGGATTTCTCAGGATTGCTGCCAGACCACAGCTCCCTATGTCTCCTTTTTTTGGTACTTTCACTCAAATTCTTCTGCTAGTTGGGGTTTAGTTCACTTCTATATCCTCCCCTTCAAGGCTCAGAGGTCCAAGATTATCTTCTGTGTCTGTATTAATTGGTTTCCCTTGTTTGTTGAAGAGGGTCTGTGCAGTCTTTCTGCCTAGTCCACCATCTTCACAAGTAATATTTTCCAGAAGATGATTCAAAAATGGTTGCAGCAATGCATTGATATGGAACTGCCAGAAATTGAAACTGGACTTAGAAGAGGGCATGGAATAAGAGATATCATTGCTGTTGTCTGATGAATCTTGGTTGAAAGCAAAGAATGTCAGAAAGATGTTTACCTGTGTTTTATTGACTTTAGAGGCATTCAACTATGTAGATCATAAGATTTGATAACATTGCAAAGAATGGGAATTCCAGAACACTTAATTGTACTCATGAGGAACCTCTACACAGACCAAGAGGCTGCTGTGCAAATAGAACAAGGGAATACTGCATGGTTTAAAATCAAGAGGGTGTGAGTGATGGCTATATCCTTTCACTGTACTTATTCAATCTGTACACTGAGAAAATAACCTGGACAATATGAAGTGGAATGCAGCATTAGGATTGGAGGAGACTCATTAACAACCTGTGATAAGCAGATGACACAACCTTGCTTGCTGAAAGTGAAGGGGACTTGAAACACTTATTGATGAAAATCAAAGACTGTCAGACCAGCAAACCTGGTCCCCCCCTTTTTTTTTCCAAATGATTTTGAGTTTTGTTCTATGTTGTTTTCCTACTCTATCCAGAATCTCCCACATAGATCCCCCTCCGAGGGGTTGACAGTGGTAGCCGGGCACCATCTAATTCTTCTGGTCTCATAGTCATATAGACTGAGGACTGCATGATGTACCAGTCCCTTGGACTAATTGTTTCCATGTGTCTTTGTTTTTCCTCATTCTTCTTTCCTCTAGATGAGGAGAGACCCATCGTTGCATCTAGATGGCCACTTGCAAGCTTTTAAGATCCCAGTCGCTACTCACCAAAATAGGATGTGGAACAATGTTCCTGTGTAGTATGGTATGCCAATTGAGCTTGATGTCCCCTGGTATCATAGTCCTGAGCCCACAGAGCCAACTACTCGCTCCCTCTGGGTAGTTGGCTTTGGCCAAGAAGTCACCACAACCTTGTTCCTTGTCATTCTTCTTCCTCCAATCTTGTTGCCGTGTTCTTCATACAGTCCAGCTTCTCAGATTATTTTCTAAGCATATACATGGAATAAGTATTATGAAATGATACAACCCTGATGCACCTCCTTCCTGATTTTAAACCATGCAGTATCCCCTTATTCTATTCTAATGACATCCTCCTGGTCCATGTACAGGTTCCACATGAGCACTAAATTAAGTATTCTGGAATTCCTATTCTTCTCATTATTATCCATACTTTGTTATGATCCACACAATCAAATGCTTTTACACAGTCACTAAAACATAAGTAAACATCTGTCTTGTATTCTTTGGTTTGAGCCAAGACCCATCTAACATCAGCAATGATATCCCTTATTCCACATCCTCTTCCGAATGCAGCTTGCATTTCTGAAAGTTCCCTGTCAATATCCTGTCACAACCATTTTTGAATGATCTTCAGCAAGGTTTGATAATTTCTATGTTCTGTGGGATCAAATTTCTTTGGAATGGGTACAAATATGGGTTTCTCTGGTCAGTTGGCTTGGCTAGATAGCTGTCTTCCAGCACGGAATCTGTTTGTTGAAACATCTCAATATGTATTCCATCAATTCCTGGAGCCTTGCTTTTCTGCCAGTTCCTTCAGTGCAGCTTCAACTTCTTCCTTCAATACTGTTGGTTCTTGATCATATGCCACCTCCTGAAATAGAAGAACATCAACCAATTCTTTTTGGTACAGTGACTGTATTTCTTCTTTCTTCTTTTGATGTTTCCTGCATCATTCAATATTTTGCCCATAGAATCTTCCAGTATTGCATCTCAAGGCTTGAATTTATTTTTCAGTTCTTTCAGCCTGAGAAATGCCAAGTGTATTCTTCCCTTTTGATTTTCTAACTCCAGGTCTTTGCACATTTCATTATAATAATTGACTTCATCTTCTCGAGCTGCTCTTTGAATTCTTCTGTTCGTTTCATTTTCTTATCATTTCTTCCATTTGTTTTAGCTACTCTCCATTCAAGAGCAAGTTTCAGAGTCTCTTCTGATGTCCATTTTGGTCTTTTCTTCCTTTCCTGTTTTCTTAATGACCTTTTACTTTCTTCATTTATGATGTCTTCTCACAATTTCTATGATTTTTGGTCACTGGTGTTCAATGTATCAAATCTATTCTTCAGATGGTCTCTAAATTCAGGAGGGGTATAATCAAGGTCATATTTTGGCTCTCATGGACGTGTTTTAATTGTCTTCAGCTTCAACTTGAACTTGCATATGAGCAGTTGATGGTCTGTTCCACAGTCAGCTCCTGGTCTTATTTTGGCTAAAGATATTGAGCTTCTCCATCGCCTCTTGCCACAGATGTAGTAGATCTGATTCCTGCGTATTCCTACTGGCTAATTCCATGTGTATTGCCACTGTTTAAGTTGTTGATAGAAGGTATTTGCAAAGAATAAATTGTTGGTCTTGTAAAATTCTATCATGTGATCTCAGGCATCATTTTTATAACCAAAGCCATATTTTCTAATTACTGGTGATTCTTCTTTGTTTCCAACTTTTACATTCCAATCTCCAGTAATAATCAACACATCTTAATTGATTTTTGGTCAATTTCAGACTGCAGAAGTTGGTAAAAATCTTCAATTTTTTCATCTTTGGCTTTAGTGGTTGTTGTGTAAAGTTGAATAATAGTAGTATTAACTGGTCTACCTCATAGGCATATTGATATTATTCTGTCACTGACAGACTCGTACTTTAGGATAGATCTTGAAACACTTTTTGTGATGATGAATGCCTTGCCATTCTTCTTCAGTTTGTCAGTCTGGCCATAGTAGATCATACATTTGTCTGACTCAAAATGATCAAAACCAGTCCATTTCAGCTCACTAATGCCTAGGATATCAATTTTTATGCATTCCATTTCATTTATGACAACTTCCAATCAACACTAATGGAAGCTGCCATCAAGAAATTAGACAAAGTATTGCACTGGGCAAGTTAGCTGCAATATACTTCTTTCAACTGCTGAAGAGTAAAGATGTGTCTTTGAAGACTAAGGTGCTCCTAACCCAAGTCTTGGTATTTTCAGTTGCCTCATACGCATGTGAACGCTGGGCAATGAAGAAGAAAGTCTGAAGAAGAGTTAACATTAGCTTTTGAGTTGTGGTGTTGGTAAAGAATACTGAAAGTACCATGGTTGGAGCTGACTTGACAGCACCTAATAACATGTTTTAGGGAAATTTGTTATGTGGAAAGAGACAAGTGATATAGGGTCATTTTATAATTCATGTCAGACTAGCCATAGTTCATTATTTTTCAATATTATTCAACAAAGTTCATCTATCATGGTTTCTTGCTATCCTTAGCCTGCATTTCAAATCTTTGCCATGGCTTATACAGCTTTCTATTGCCTTACCAGTTTTCTAGACTCATTAGAGAGCTCTTTCTTTTCATTGCACTCCATCACCTAGCTTCTCTTGCTATACTCCTATCTATGTATAAAATCTCAGTTTTTAAATTATTCACAAGGAAAGCATTCCTTAAATTCTTAGAGCAGACTAACCTTTTTTATACATTTTCTCACTTCCTCTTATCACATTTATACAATATTGACCTTGTCCGATAAACTGTAAACTCTCTGAGGATTGAGATATTGTGTGCCTTTGCTACTGCTATGGCTTCACTATATTTTAAATGGCTGAATACAACAACTTATGTGTGGACAGAATAAATGAGACATTTTTGAAATCAGGTAGACTAAAATTTGGTGATTGTACCCAAAGGATGCAATAATAATGGGAGAAAAATGAAGCATCATGCTGGTATGTATCGCAAGGCTTAATTTTGGCTTGATCATGTTCAAAATTCTTCATAATGATTTAGATTAAGATGCTGAATAATCTATAAGTGAAACAAAACTGAGACTGAAAAAAATTGAGTTAGAATAAGTTTTCCCAAGATGTGTTTCATCATATGAGAACATGGTCTATGAAAAAAAGATCCAATGTTACAGAAATTCTGCAAAGGTTGTTATTATATCCTCCATTTGCATTAGTATATTAAAGGACAAACCATCTTGTATTTGTACTGGGAAAATTAAATGGACTTCAATATTCTTCCATGCAAAAGAAGGAACTATTTAATGAATTAGATAAAAAGATATGTCATAATGGGCTCTCAAAAAATGTCTCTTTTCTTAGTCCTCCTTTTTTTTTAAAATTCATCTGAAAGAGTCACAAAATTGTTATGTACGTACAACAGTTGAAAGTATGAAAAATCCTTTACTAGAAGATAAAAGATTATTTTATTAGAAATGCCATTTCAAATTCTTGAAAATATCTGTGATATAGAAGAGGGAATTTACTGTGTTTGGTATGTTGTACATACAGTAAAAGGAGTTCTGGTGGTGTACCTAAGGTACTTGATTGCTAACCAGAATATCGGCAGTTCAAATCCACCAGCCACTCCTTGGAAGGCAGATTGGATGATCTACTTCTGTAGTGATACCACCTTGGAAACCCATGGAGGGGTCGCTATGAATCAGAGACTACTCGATGGCACACAACAACAACAACAAACAGCATTAGAAGAATGGATGGAAGTTATAAGGTAGACTGGCAGCTTTTGACTAATAATAAGGAAGTCTAGAAAATCAATATGCAGATAGAATCTTGAGATGTAATTTGGAGATAGAATGAACTGTCTTTTAATGTGCTTGTCAGTGGAGATGTCCTAGCACAGACTGAATGGTTAGATTTTGTTTTTAATTGAGAAATTCAAGGTTTTTTTTGTAGTTGTTGTTGATCTAGTTCAACACCTTTCTGTTAATATTGTCTCTGTCCAAATCAGTGACCATCTCAATGCAATCTTGCCAAATCAAATGTTGTTGTTAAGTGCCGTCAAGTTAGCTCTGACTCATAGCAACTCTGTGTACCAAGAATGAAACACTGCTCATTCCTGTGCCAGCCTCACAATCCTTGCTATACTTGAGCCCATCATTGAAGCCACTGTGTCAAAAAAGGGGCCTTCCCCTTTTGTGTTGATCTTTCACTTTACCAGTCATGATATCCTTTTCCAAGGAATGGCCCCTTCTGACAACGCGACCAAAATAGATGAGATGAGGTCTGGCCGTTCTTGCTTCCAAGGAGCATTCCAGCTGTACTTCTTCCAGGACAGATCTGTTAGTTTTTTCGGCAGTCCAAGGTACTGCTATTATTCTTCACCATACAATTTTTAGTTATTTCCAAGTTTAACTGGAAAAATATGGTATAGATGGTGGCCAGAATAATGCCTTCCCTCTATCCCCAAGGGAGCTCTGGTGGCGTAGTGCCTAATGCATGTGACTGCTAACCAGAAGCCTTGCAGATCAAACCCAGTAGCCACTCCTCGAAAGGAAAGTTGGGCAATCTACTTCGTAGTGATACTGCCTTGGAAACCCAAGGAGGGGTGGCTATGAGTTGAATCTGACTCGACAGCAGTGAGTTTGGTTTTTTATTTTCCATCCTCTGTGATGTTCATGTCCTAATTCCCAGAACCTGTGAATATGTTAGATTATATGGAAAATACGGCTGCAGATGGAATTAAGATTGCTAATCAGTTAACCTTAAAATTGAAAGATTATCCTATACTATCCTATTTTTCCAATTGCAAGGGTCCTTCGTATTAGAAGTATTAGAAGGAGGCAAATGTGGTCAGAATCAGAGAAAGAAATATGATGATGGAAATAGGGTCAGAGAGATGGAACCTTGTTGGCTTTGAAGATAGTGAAAGGGACCATGAGCTAAGAAATGTAGGCAAACTTTACCTCCCACCCACTACCACTGAGTCGATTCCAACCCATAGTGACCCTTCAGAACAAAGTGGAACTTCCCCATAGGGCTTCCAAAGCTGTAAATGTTTACTGAAGTAGACTGCCTCATCTTTCCCTGGTGGAGCAGCTGGTGGGTCAGAACCATTTGATCTTTTGGTTAGCAGCCAAATGCTTTAACCACTATGTCACCAGAGCTCCCCTTGGGCAAACTTTAGAAGCTGGAAAAGGTAAGGAAGTTTATTCCATCTAGAGCCTCCAGAAAGGAACATCACTCTGCCAATAATTTGATTTCACCCCAGTGAGACCCATGTCTGACTTTTGGTCTCCAGAATTATAATATAATAAATTTATATTGTTTTAAGCCAGTAAGTCTGTGGCAATTTTTTACAGGAGCTGTAGAAAACTAACATAGTATCTCATTTGAATTCAGATGTCTTTAATTAATAGTGAAATTGAATAAAATAAACTTTTTCTAGTTAATTATGTTTCTTCTGAGAATTTTAACTTAATTTTATTCTTGAGATGTTTGCTTTTTCATTAATTTGAGATGTCTTTGAGATAACACATTTCATATAATAATCTTTTCTCATATCTGATCAAATCTTTTTTCTGCTTTGTATTTACATATTTATTATGGTTTTTGTTTCTTTCATATGGAATTTTGGTACCTACAACTTAAAAAGGTAATTGTTTTCTTTTTGATGTTTATATTTTCCATTTCATGTTTAGAAATTTATCACTCAGTTTGAAATAAGTTAAATGTTCACTCTCATTTTCTTAAGTATATTTATTTTTACTTTTTATATTTGATCCATATAGAATTTATTTTAGAATCCTTCTTTTCAGAGTTAAAACATACACCATCTCATTTTTTTTTTACATTCAGAAACCACAGTGATCCACCACTGAGAAAATTTTCTAAAAGTTATTCAGAAAGCCCTGAAATCTAAGGCATTTTCCAAGTGAGTTCACTACTGTGACCCATTTACTCAACTAGTGACTTCTTAAACCCTGAAAGTACTCTCAGTCCAAATGCTGAGCACAGATGTGCAGGAAAGAAAACACACAGTTCTTAAAATAAATGTTTTATGGTTTTAGCAATCATTCCACTTAAGAGAAGTGTTATTATGTTCTCTCCACATTTTTTCTTTTCCAATCAAATCCTTCTGTAAAAATGTTATTTCCTCTATGTCTGTGTGGGGAGCTATGAATAAAATACATTGTACAAATACTTAATGAATGCTAAAGACCACATATGGAATCAAAAATAATGAAGAAATACCAATTGATGATCAATTATCACTGCATAATGCTTAGCAAAAATTTTATTCAGCAGTGTTACTTTGTAAAATGGGCTAAGTATACACATATGGTGCTAGAATGATCCATTGAATCATTCTTTCTATAACTTTCAAGCAAATTAGAATCATCACTTTACAGGGCAACCTGATGACTACCGAACACTTCTGCAAATGCCCTTTTTCAATATCATGCTGAGTGATACAAGCCAATTTTTGAATTGTGGTGCCCCTTCTATTAAGAATACAGTTTCATATGTGAAGAGAGATGTACTGACTGACCAAAAGTCAGCACGTGCTTTGAATTGTTATCTCAGCAGTACAGTTTGCATTGATGTTGCTGTTGATAGATGCTGATGAGTCATCTCCAACTCATAGTGACCTTGTGCACAGCAAAATGAAACACTGCCTGGTCCTGAGCCAGCTCCATGATTCTTGCTATACTTGAGCCCATGGCCACTGCCACTGTGTCAATCCATCTTGTTGAGGACCTTCCCCTCTTTGTTGACCCTCCACCTTACCCAGCATGACATCATTCTCCAGGGAATGGTCCCTTCTGACAACATGATCAAAGTAGGTGAGGCGAAGTCTGGCCATTCTTGCCTCCATGGAGCATTCTGGCTGCACTTCCTTCAGGACAGACCTGTTAGTTCTTTTAGCAGTTGATGGTACTTTCAGCATTCTTTGCCAACACCACAGCTCAAAAGCATCAATTCTTCTTCAGTATTCCTTATTTGTTCTCCAGCTCTCACATGCATATGAGGAAACTGAAAATACCATGGCTTGTGTCAGGTGCACCTTAGTCTTCAAGGAGACAACTTTGCTCTTCAGCACTTGGAAGAGGTCCTTTGCAGCTGATTTGCCCAGTGCTGTATGTCATCTGATATCCTGACTGCTGTTTCCATTGGCGTCGATTGTAGAACCAAGCAATGTGAAGTCTAACAATTTTAATTTGTGTTGGTACATCTCATTTTTTAGCCTACTACCCACTAGCCAATCCTGAGAAGGGAGACTGGGCAATCTACTTCCCAAAGAGATAACTGCCTCAGAAACCCAAGGACGGGTTGCTATGAGTTGGAATTGACTCGATGGCAGTGAGTTTGACTTTATAGTACACTACAGATATAATATGTGTCATTACACATTATGACTCTGATTGACCAAGAATCTCAAATCATAGACTTCTGTTTTTTGAAGTGTTCAGTTTAGGATTCATTTTCTTCTCTTTTGATTTTATAACCAACTAAGTATTCTCTCTTTCTCTTTCTCTCTCTCTTTTTTTTTTTTTATTTTTGTAACATCTAAGTGCACTAGTAACTAAGTATGTTTTTCCAAAGTGATGGTAAAAACTTATAACTTAAAAAGGCCAAATCTTGGCAATTTCATTGAATTTAAACTAAATAAACTCAATAAAAATGGTTAACAACTAAATAGTGACTACATTTCTCAGAAGAAGAAAATAATTTGGGGCATATTTTTAATTAAGCTTTTTGTTTTCTTCTTGTCATGTGACAGAAAATATTCCAGCTCAAGGAAGATATGCTCACTGCCTATCCAAACTTTCTTATTAACAGATCCCTGTTTTTGTGAAGGCAACAAAGTACCCAGCTAAAAACATTATTGCCCAGAATTCATTGCAGTTGGTTATGTTGTTGTTATTTGCCATCGAGTTGGACTGGACTCATGGCGACCCCTCCTTTGGTTTCCGAAGCAGTATCACTATGGAAATAAATTGCCCAATCTTCCTTCCAAGGAGTGGCTGGTGGGTTTAAATCACCAGCCTTCTGGTTAGCAGTCAAGTGCCTTAGGCACTATGCTACCAGAGCTGCTATGTTGTTATGTGCCGTCAAGTCAAACCCGATTCATAGCGACCCCTCCTTGGGTTTCCGAGGCAGTATCACTATGGAAATAAATTGCCCAACTTTCCCTCCGAGGAGTGGCTGGTGGGTTTGAACCGCCAGCCATCTGGTTAGCAGACAAGTGTCTTAGCCACTATGCTACCAGAGCTCCATGTATAATTACAGCATAATTCTGTAAGTGGACTTCTGGGAAATGTTATAATTTTGCTGATATAAGGAAAAGACTCATATGATGTGCAGTGGTTTTATGAGCATGGAAATAAATACTACATGTGAAAAACTGAATCAGAAGCTACATAGAACTCAAGTTTTTCACAATGCTTTGAACTGCTATAACAAAGCTTGGGCTACTACTTCTATAATTCATGGTATGTGGCAAAAATGAACTTCCATTGAGTTAAGCCACTGTTAGTTTAGTTTCTGTTATAGTTTAACCATATTTCCTAGCTGATGTATTTTCTAAAGCAGTGGTTCTCAAACATTAATGAGGGTCAGAAACTCCTGAATGGCTAGTTAAAACAGAGATTGCTAGGCTCTAACCTACAATTTCTTTCTTTCTTTTCCTTTTTTTTAATTGTGCTTTATGTGAAAATTCACAGAACAAATCTATTTTACATTCAACAGTAAGCATACATTTGATTTCACACCCTGATTCTATCCCTGACCATAACAAACTCTCTTCCCCTCCTGTCCTTGTGACTCCCCACTCCCTGTGCCCTTCTTAATTATGCTCTCCTATCTTTCCAGCTTTCCCTCTATGTGAATGCTGGCTTTCTGGTGTCTCGTGACTGACTGCTCTAAGGGGTCCATCTCCCTAGAGTAGGTGAGTGGATTTTAGTGGGGTAGGTGTTCTGCATGTAGGTCTTTCTACTGTTAGGTTGAGAGCCAATCCATGGTAGTGACTCCCTCTCTAGGCCATAGTCTTGGAGGTTCCACCAGACTCTATCTCCAACTTACAATTTCTGATTCAGTTAGTCTGGGGTTGAATCCCCAAAATTTGCATTTCTAGCAAGTTTCCAGATGATGCTTATGCTTCTTGTTCCAGGGACCACACTTTGAGAATTACTGACCTAAAGGATTATAGCAGGTTAACTAGAAGACATGAAAACAATTTAAAGGCAATGTATGATAGATGTGTTAATTGAGTTAGTACACAATTAAAGGATAAATAAGGTAAACTATACCCATTTTCCTTGAGGGTCAGAGGAGTCCATAGAAAAAGCCTTTAAGTTGAGGAATGAATGAGTGTGCTAGGCAAATAAGTGGGGAGAGGTGGATAACATTCTGTGGAGAAAATACAGTTGGCAGCAACATGGAAATAGAGAAAAGCATTGTGTTTTCTGCAAACTATAGAGACACTGGTCTATAAGTTAAATGTGTGTGTTTGTGTGTATGAGTGTACCGACAGTGGTAGGATGATGAGGGGGATTCTGTATGAGAGGGAACAGATCATGAAAAGCCTTGTATGCCATATCTGGTCATTTAGATTATATCCTGTGGTCAGTGAAAAACTGTGAAGAATTCTATGAAGCGAAGAAACACATTTGGTTTGTATAATAAAAAGACGGTGGCCAAGTGGAGGATGGGTGGAGGAAATGAATATAGAAGCAGGAGACTAGTAAAGGCTACTGGAATTTTTCAGGCAGGGGATGATGAGTGCCATGACAAGTGGAGGGGGAAAAGGAAGGCACGGATACATGAGATATTTGGGAAATAGGCTTAGCAGTGCTTAAGAATACTTTTGAGTTTCATGAACAATAGATAGATAGCAAACAGTATTATACAGGGAATTTGGTGTTGTACTTCAATGTGGTTAAATTTCACATAGAAAATTCTGGTGACGTGCATGGATTTTAGAGCTCATTTTTCTGGAGTCAGTCATGACTTTTTAATTCCATAACTTTGGTCTAATTAGATTTCCTTTGCCTTAGTTTTCACATCTGTATATATGCAAAAGAATATAGGCAGTCTCCAGGTTACAGATGTGTAACTTACATAGAACCCATAGTTCCAAACCAACACCCCCACAATTTAAAAAAAAATTGAGATACATACAATAGTTCATAATAACAAATGGGTGCTGCTTTGCAATGGACATCAAAACATTATTATTGTTATTAATACTATATTATTTTAAAGATATTTTAGTGTATCTAGAAGTGTTTCCTTAATGATTTTTATGCATAGGAAAGTACACTATATAATAAGAAAAATATTTGACCTACTAATTGTAGGTACAAAACTTACTTGTTTTGTGTTTCAATTTAGGTACATATTTGACTGAAAGAGAGACTTAGGAATGGAACTCATTTATGGTCTGAGGACTGCCTGCATTGTTATTGAATACTGTGAAGGTAAAGAATCAGTACACATAATGTCACTAGATCAGAGCCTGACATAAAGTTAGATCTCAGTAAATGTGAGTTAATGTTAGTAACCTTGTACTTAATTAAACAACCAAGGATGGATAAAACTTTAAAGGTCTGTAAAGGTTTCATAGGTTCAATGGCTTGTCGTGTACTCAGTACTGAAACCCATGCTTAGTACTTTTAAGTGCTACAATCTATAATTAACATGCAGTCTTAATTACTTTCTTCAGTCAAACCCTTGTTCATGTACTTGTTAATTCTTCCCAGATATTAAATATAGGGGCAGTTTTGCCTTTAACATATATGCCTTTATACTTCCTACTTTCTCTTCTCTGAGCACTCTTCTTGGGAATAGACTGAGGAGGCAGAGTAATGGCTTCCTCTCTTGATTGACTCACTTAAATTGATTCTCTGAATTAAAACTCTACCTCATTAATGAGGACTTTCTTGAGCAAAGTTCCTAGACTACAAACTTTAAGGAAGCCCTTACTCTCAGATGCTGACCCTGCACTTGCATGAGCCTGAAAGTGAATGCCTCATTAGATTTTGTGTCCTAGTGCTTTGCTGGCAACAGTCCATATATCTATCTATCATCTACCTACTTTTTTATTGTCTTCCCCGACAAGGGTTAGGAGCTATTTTGATAGAGTAGGCTTGTTCATTATTCTATTTCTGGTATCTGGAATATCTAACACATAGTGGGTTCTCTGTAATACTTAATAAATTCTAGATGAATGAGTAAATGAACCTACACACATATTGTACTTTCAATACAGATCTCTATTTGAAGAGCCATATTATATGAAATTACTTCATCAATAAATACAACTTGCTCAACTCTAAACCATTTTCCATTTCTCTGATGGCATAGTGGTTAAGTGCTCAGTGGCTGAATGTAAGGTCAATAGTTCAAATCCACCAACCTCTTTATAGGAGAAAACACCTGGCAAATCTGCTCTTCTAAAGACTACAGCCAAGAAAACCCTATGTGGCAATTCTGCTCTGTCATGTGCAGTTGCTATGAATCGGGATTGGCTCAACTATACACAGCAACAAGCCCTTTTCCACGTAAATTGCCAAAGAAGTTTATTTATATCATATATCTGATCTAGTCAGTTCTGTTTCTCTTTGCTCTTAAGAGGCATCCTTAGGGCAGGCTAAAAATTGTTAAAAAATATGCTACTAATCTATTTGCCTGATCTCATCTTCTTCCTTTTTTCCTTAAATTCACTCTGCTCTACCATAGTTGTCTTTCTTTTGCTCAAGGTTGCCAATTTGTTTCTGTCGCAAGGCCTTGGAATATGTTCTCCTTTCACACCTGGGATTCTTAGGCTTCCTTCTTACCAGGCTAACTGAACTTCTAATGCCTTTCACATGTCAGGTGTTTTCACTTTCTGGGAGAGGCTTTTCCTGTCTAGCCCTTCCCCTTGGCCAGTGTTTCTCCAGGGCTATGTAAACAAAAGACTGTGTTTAAGAGACTGGGTGTACTAGGCTCCAAGAAGGCATAATATATTGGAGGAGGGTCATTGGCCTCCATATCAGCCAGTCCAGATTTCATTCAGGTCCCTGTGCTCACAGCAGACAGTTCTGATTAATACGTTTGCCCTGGTAACTTGATAGAAGAAAGCATAGGCCCGTGAGATAAGAGAACAATGACGGTCCCTGGAATGTATCACTCTCCCATAGTGTCCCCACCCACCTCAGTTAAAATTTAAAAGATTCATTTATAAATAATTTTTGTAATTTCTTTTTTTTTTGTTGGCTTTACTGTGACATTATTCAGTGTATTCTTATTATCCATAAATGAACAGAAAATGAAGTGAGTTCTTGAACCAGGCAAGTTAAACACCTGAGATGTCATTACCTAGTTATATGTGGCAATAAGTTTAACCTAGAAAGCAGGTCTTGGCCTTTTTACTATGTATGAAATATAACACACCAGACATTTCAACTAAAACTAAGAATCTTCTCTGACTAATTACAGAACCTCTCCCCACCCCTACTTCTGATGTATCTTGTTGTGATAGTTAAAGTTGTACGTCAACTTTGCTGGACCATGATTCTGAGTGGTTTAGCAGTTATGATGTAGTAATCCCCCAAAATGAGATCTGATGTAATGTAATCACTTCTATGATGAAATTTGCTATGAGCAGTCAATCAGATGAAAAAGGAGTTTCCTTTGGGGAGTGGCTGTGTTAGGTGGGGTTCTCTAGAAAAGCAAAACCAGGAAAGCTTTTACACAGCAGGCTGCTGGCTTCTGAGGCTGATAAATCCAAGATTAGCAGGCAAAATGGCAGATTATTGGCTCACAAGCTACAAAGGCAATAATGTCAAGATTGGCAGACAACACTGTAGGCCATTGGTTCAAGTTCAGGAGCTGGAGAAGTTGTTGTTAGATGCCATTGAGCTGGCTCGATTCATAGCAACCCTATGTACACAAAACGAAATACCACTTGGGCCTATGCCATCCTCACAATCTCTGCCATGCTTGAGCCTGTCTGTCATTGCAACCACTGTGTCAGTTCATCTGGTTGAGGGTCTTCCCTTTCTTTACTGACCCTCAACTTTACCAAGCCATGACATCCTTTTCCAGGAAATAGTTCCTTCTGACAACATGACGAAAGTAAATAAGATGAAATCTGGCCAATCTCAATTCCGAGGAGCATTGTGGCTGAATTTCTTCCAGTACAGATTTGTTACTTCTTCCAGCAGTCCATGGAATTTTCAGTATTCTTTTTTTTGTGTGTGTGCCTAGGACTTTTTTTTTTTTTTTTTAATTGTGATTTGAGTGACAATTTACAGAGCAAATTCGCTTTCCATAAAGCATGCCGTGTACACTTTGTCTCATGACATCGACCACTATTTATCCCAATGCAACAGCTCCCCTCCCACTTCCTCCCAACAGTTACCTCTTCCCTATGTTCATCCCTCCATGCACTTCTGCCTCCCAAGCTGTCTCCCTGTGCATAAACATCCCTTCTTTCTCCCATGACTGTTCCCTCCAAGGAGTGCATCCACCTATTGCAGATGTTCAGCTCATATGCTTGTCTTTTGTTTGGTTGGAAGCCAAAGGAGTGGGTTCAATTCCAGACCTGAAGGGCAGCTTGGAGCCATAATCTCAGTGGTTCCACCAGGTTCTATCAGATCAACAAACCTGCCACCCCCCCTTTTTTCCAAATGATTTTGAGTTTTGTCCCACATTGTTCTCCCTCTCTATCCAGGATCTCCCACAGAGATCCTCCTCCAAGTGGTTGACAGTGGCAACTGGGCACCATGTAGCTCCTCTGGTCTCACAGTTGTATAGGCTGCAGGTCACATGATATATCAGTCGCCAGGATCAATCATTTCCATGAATCTCTGGTTCTCCTCATTTTCAGTATTCTTTGCCAACACCATAATTCAAAGGGATCAAGTCTTCTTTGTTCTTCCTTATTCATTGTCCAGCTTTCACATGCATATGAGTCTATGTGTCAGACTGTGTCAGACACTCTTTCACTGTTATTCATAAGGCTTTCAGTGGCCAGTTTTTTCAGAAGTGGATGGCCCCATCCTTTTTCCCAATCTGTCTTTGGAAGTTCCGCTGACACTTGTCCATGGGTGACCCTGATGGTGTTTGAAATATAGGTGGTGTAGTTTCCAGCCTCACAGCAACAGGCAAGATACCACAGTACAACAAACTTAAGACAAGTGGTGGAACTGGAGATGATGATGGGTGGAATGCAGGATCCAAAATGAACAAAAAGCAAGAGATCTTTTCCAAATCTTTTGGAAGCTTTTCTACTGGAAACAGGCCATACCCTGAAAAAGGTAACTCCCTTTCAATTGATCAGCTGATCAGTGCAGATTCCATCATGGAGGTGATTACGTTATATCCAATCTCATCATGGGGAATTACTACAATATAAATACTAAGCCACTTAGAATCATGGCCCGGCCAAGTTGACACCAAACCTTAACTACCACAGTGGCCTGCTTCCACTATATATGGAAAAACTCTGGCAAAGCTCTCTGGCTTTTTGTTTGATCTAGATCCTGCATCTGGCTCATCATTGTCGAATGAGATGTTAATGACCCCTCTTGTATAAATGCTCAGCTTGTTCTGTGTGCATTTTGAGTTGCATGGTTTGATTTTAGTGGAAAAATATGAGGTTTGAGTTTAGTTTCAGAGCACCAACTGATGATGTATAATTTGTCGTTGTTATATGCTGTCGAGTTGGCCCCAACTCATAGCGACCCCTCCTTGGGTTTCCGAGGCAGTACTACGGACGTAGGATTGCCCAACCTTCCTTCTGAGGAGTGGCTGGTGGGTTTGAACCGCCAGCCTTCTGGTTAACAGTCAAGTGCCTTAGGCACTATGCTACCAGAGCTCCCTGATATATAATAGGATATGTGAAAACCTTACTGATGTCTACAGATCATTATTAGCAAAGGACCATCTTCCTCTCTCCAGCTGCTGTCAATCAGAGTAAAGCTGCTCCACCCTCTCAGAGGCTAATACATCAGAGGTGTAAGTGAGAGATGAGCCTCTTTAAGTACTAAGAGAGAAATAACTATCTTAGAACTCAGACATTTCTCTCAGATATATTTAATTTATTATAAACTTGGCACAAACAGGTTAAACACTCAACTACTAGTAACAAGGTTGGCAGTTCATACCACTCAGAGGTACCTTGGAAGAAAGGTCTGATGATACACTTCTGAAAAGTCACTGCCTTGAAACCCTTCAGAGTATGATTCTACTCTGCTACATATAGCACCACCATAAGCAGGAATTGATGCAATGGAAACTGGTGTATGATGAATTATAATTTTAAGTCAAACATTTATACTATTTACATTTATGCTTTAATATAGTCTTGGTTGTCTTTTCAACAAGGGTAGGAGGTTTATAAGGATATGCTACAGGGAAGTCTGGTGCATCACTGGCTGATAGCTTCTTGCCTATACATCATCATGTCCAAGATAGTCACGTGTGGAACCTTAAGAAATACACTCTACACATTTTCAATGAACCATGAATTTATAAATTTATATATAGAGAAGAATACTGTTAGCTAGATCTATATAATGTTTGCACTCACAGTTTTTGTAGTTCTTATCAGCAGCCAAACCATGTGGTAAGCAGGAAAATTTTGTGCTTGGAAAAAATACCAGGGGTTTTAAATTGAGCATCAAGCTTTGTTGAAATATCTGGAGATATTGCAGATCACACATGGTAAAGAAAGGCTTTCCAGATTAGACTATTGGCATATATATGACTTGATTTTGATACCCCCAGATGATTAATTTTTCTGGTTCAGGAACTCATTTCATTTTCTGTTCAATTATGAATAATTAGAGTACAGAGAATGGTTTCACAGAACCAAAACAAACAAACAAACAAACAAAATTTTAACTAGGGGTGTGTGGGCAGTATGGGAGAGCTACACTTTCCCAGAAACCATCATCATTCTCTTATCTCACTGGTCCATGCTTTTTTCCATCAAGATATTAGAGAAATCAAATGATTAATCAGAAGTGTGCTCTGTAAGCAAAGGGACCTTAAACAGTTTTGCAGGACATTTAATCTGGACTGGCTGATGTGGGGGCCGATGACCTTCCTCCCACATCATATACCTTCCTATGCCTGGAGCACCCAGCCTCTGGACACTACACTCTTTCTTTTGCCAGCCCTGGAAAAACACTGATAAAATGATCATCTCTTGTTCTCTTTTTTTTTCCTGGCTTTGTAAAAGCTATCATCTTTTTGTTATGAAAAATTTTCTGGACAAGTTGGATTTCATAATGTCAGCTGATCTTAACACTAACTGTTAGATATTTTGATGCTAAATAAGAGACAGATTAATTCCTTATGTTTAAGCAATATTTTATTTTCATTAGAAAAAAAATATACTCTCTTTATATGCAATTAAATGTTTTTAAAAATACTATTTATTGACTTGTTTCCATTAACATGAAAATATAAATTTGATATAGGGATAGTGGATAACACTTACCTAAAGGGGAAAAAAAAAATCTTAAGCACAGTGATAACAACTGAGAATATTTTCTTACTTATTATTTTTTTAGACTTGTTGAACATTCAATTTATACACTAATTTATTTTTTTTAATTGTGATTTGTGTGAAAGTTTATAGAGCAAATTCACTTTCCATACAGCAGTTCATACATATTTTGTTTCATAACATTGACTGCAATTTCACACACTGTAATAGCTCTCTCCCACTTGCTCCCTGTAGTTACCTCTTCCTTGTGTCCTTCTTTCCTATCTATTCTTGTCCCCTGAGCTATCTCCCTGTGCAAACACTGCCCTTCTATTTTCCCATAATTAATCACTCTAAGGAGTGTCTCTAGATGATGGAAATGTTCAAACTATATGCCCATCCATTGTTTGGCTAGAAGACACAGGAGTGAGTTCCAGACCTGAAAGGTAACTAGAGCCCACCATAGTCTTAGGGTTCTCATCAGGCTCTACCAGACCAGAAAACTTTATCTTTCTTTATGATTTTGAGTTTTATTCCCTATTGTTCTCCTACACTATCCAGGATCTCCTGCATTGATCCCTTTCTAAGTGGTTGACAGTGGTAGGTGAACATCATCTAGTTCTGGTCATGGTCATATAGGCTGAGGATCACATGGTTTACTAGTCCCTTGTCTCCATGGGTCTTTGGTTTTCTTCATTCTTCTTTACTCTAGATGAGGAGAGAGCCATTGTTGCATCTAAATGGCCGCTTGTAAGCTTTTAAGACCCCAGTCGCTATTCACCAAAGTAGGATGCAGAACAATGTTTTTGTGTAGTATGTTATGCCAATTGAGTTGATGTCCCCTGAGACCATGGTCCTGAGCCCACAGGTCCAACTACTTAATGCCCTCAAAGTGGTTGGCTGTGGCCAAGAAGTTGTCATAACTTTGTTCCTTGTTAGCTCTATTATATTGGACATTGTTAAAGCACATACAAATACATATGTAGAAATATTGTCTGAGCTCTGGTGGTGTAGTGCCTAAGGCATTTAACTGCTAACTGGAAGGCTGGTGGTTCAAACTCACCAGCCACTTCTTGGAAGGAAGATTGGGCAATCTACTTCCCTAGAGATACCACATTGGAAACCCAAGGAGGGGTCGCTATGAGTCAGAAATGACTCGACGGAAGTGAGTTTGGGGTTTTTGGTTTTTAACTTATATATGGTCATGAGTATATTCCCTTTTGCCTAGTCATACCTGATCATTCACCCCATCTACCTATCTATTTACCTGTAGATTGTTTGTTATCACTGACAATGCAGTATCGTGTATCTAAAAGGGTTTATCTTTTTTTGCCTGTACTTCTAAATACACTAATATAAATTATATTTTTAATAGCATATTTCCCTATGATGATGAATATTCTTCCATAATCATTTTAAAATTGGTGTATGTTATTCCATGATATGGAGATACCATAATTTACTATACCCTATGTGGTATAGTAGGAGCTCTGGTAGCATAAGTACCTAAGGCACTTGATTGCTAACCAGAAGACTGGTGGTTCAAACCTACTAGCCACTCCTCGGAAGGAAGGTTGGGCAATCTACTTCCGTAGTGATACTGCCTCGGCAACCCAAGGAGGGGTCCCTATGAGTCGGGCGGACTTGATGGCACATAACAACATCAACAGCAACAACAACAATGTGGTATAGTGCCTAAGGCATTCGACTACTAACCAGAAAGCTGGAGGTTCAAACCCACCAGCCACTCCTTGGAAGGAAGATTGAGCAATCTACTTCCATAGTGATACTGCCTTGGAAACCCAAGGAGGGGTCACTATGAGTCAGATCCGACTTGAGGGTTGTGAGGTTTTTTTTTTTTTTTTTAATTGATGAATATTTAGATTTTTCAAACATTTTAATATTATAAGTAATGCTATAATAAAAACTTCTGTTTAAATATCTGTTATTCACATCTTTGATTTTTTTTTCCTTAGCATGAATTCCTAGGTAATCACTTCTTAAGCTGATCTAATCCATTTTATACTGGTATTCAGGCCCAAGTCCATAAGATGGGATGATATTTCTGATTATGATCTCAGAATCTGTATGATCTGGGAATTTTAACTTGTAGTTTTCCTTTTACTTACAATGTTGGGCACTTTAACACAAATCATTAGTTCCTATATTTAAAAATATTCAAAAAGTTATTTTTGTTTCCTTTGAAGCCAACATTGATTGTAATATCTTGCTTTCTATATACATGCAAATATATGACAAAATGTGTACCTGTAATATCTATAAAATATATGTGTGCATATCTATATGCCTATATAACTTTGAGTTTAGATTGGTTTAATTAACTTTTCTATTGTTCAAATTTAGGCTTTCTAAGTCTGAATTGAGGAACTGTTTTAGATAAATGTGATACAATTCATATTGAGTTCCACTTTGGAACTATAGCTCTAACTTATTTGGATGAAAACTATTGATACATAGGAAATAAATTATTTTATTCCCACTTTACCATTTTATTTATTTGCCATTGAAAGTTATTTGAAGGATACAATGGTAAAAAAAAAAAAAAAAAATTACATGGAAATATCCATAGATGTAGTTCTGGATTAAGCTGTGTGTGTGTGTGTGTGTGTGTACACCTGCATGTGCTTGTATCTATCATGGAAGCAGCTATGCTTTTCATATGTATTTATAATATTTATAGCTGTCACTTTGGTACTGTAGCATGTAAGACACAATTATATATAAGGAAGGGGCATTTCTAATGAATCCAGCAAGGATATATGCAGTGGAAAAATTATAGAAATCTATTCTTTTTAGGTTCTTTAGATAGTTGTCCAGTCCATTATCTGAATTAGACATTAAATTATAATTGGACATTTTTTCCCCTTTAATATTGGAAATTAGTTAGCTTTTACTACTTTTGAGACAAAGGTTTTTAACATGGGGTTCATTGATCTTTGGGAGTTCATCAATAGGCTTCACAAAGTGTCTGAACACACCAAAATTATATAATCCAAATGTTATGTTTATGTGCATTTGTGAATTTTTTTTCCCTGAGTGAATAATTCTGTAGTTTTAAAATCTCATTTACCAATGGGTCTGTGGTGCCAAAAGGGTTAGTAAAATTGTTTAAAACATATTTATTATTTATCAGAAACAATTAAATAGGATACCTGTAAGTTAAGATTCAAAGTATGTTAAGACAATCAGTAATATGGTGTTTTGTTTTCACCTAGGGTATGTCCTGTCATGGCACAATTCAATTTTTATTGTGCTATACCAATTTGATAGTTGAAACAAAGCATAATAGTCACATACAGGTTTTTTTTTTTTTTTTCATTTTTTAAAAAATGAAGATGCTGTAGGAAATAACTTAATTATAGCAATTTTTTGACTGCTCAAGACAATGCTAATTTAGATAATTGCCTATGGGCAATCTTGAGTTCATTTGTTAACTTTTTTCCCCAGCAAGTGAAGAATCCAGGATCAAAAGAAATCAAGCATATCAATGAAATTAGTAATTATATCATTTGTTTGGTTGACTAGTTTATACCAAAAAAAAAAGCAAACTCACTCCCCTCAAGTCAGATCCGACTCATAGCAATCCCTTCTTGGGTTTCTGAGGCAGTATCTCTATGGAAGTAGATTACCCAACCTTCCTTCTTCGGAGTGGTTGGTGGGTTTGAACTGCCAGCCTTCTGGTTAGCAGTCAAATGCCTTAGGCACTACATCACCAGAGCTTAGTCTTATGTATTTGAATCTGTGTTATGCCAGGTACTATGAGTACTGATGATTTTGGGAAACATAGACACAATTAAGAGATGGCTCACATTTTCTGAAAGTTTACAATCTAAATTGGAGAATAAAGTTTACAAGACCAACCACAATTTAAGGCAAAACATTCTGGTGCAAGTAACCCAAAAACAAGATTGTATCATGTCAGGAAAGATTACCAAACCAAATGCACTGCCATCGAGTTGGATCGGACTCATAGCGACCCCTCCTTGGGTTTCTGAGGCAGTTATCACTACAGAATTAGATTGCCCAACCTTTCTTCCGAGGAGTGGCTGGTGGGTTTGAGGTGCCAGCCTTCTGGTTAGCAGTCAAGTGCCTTAGGCACTATGCTACCAGAGCTCCTCAGGAAAAATTGTTGTTGTTGTTGTTATGTGCCGTCGAGTGGGCCCCGACTCATAGCGACCCCTCCTTGGGTTTCCGAGGCAGTATCACTACGGAAG
>NW_006921852.1:2782143-2784136 GCF_000298275.1 Orycteropus afer afer
GATTGCCCAACCTTCCTTCCGAGGAGTGGCTGGTGGGTTTGAACCGCCAGCCTTCTGGTTAGCAGTCAAGTGTTTTAGCCACTATGCTACCAGAGATCCTGTGATCTGTATTACAATCTCATAAAATTTACAGTTGAGAAAGATTAACACACCCAAGTTACGCCAAATATGTTTAAGGTTTCCAATAACTGGATTGAGTAGCAGTTTTAAAACTTTAATTGAGTAAAATTAAATAAAATTTATAATTTAATTCCTTAATTGCTAATAAAGAGCTCTGGTGGTGTAGTGGTTAAGACATTTGGCTGCTAACCAAGGGGTTGGCGATTTGAACCCATCAGCTTCTATGTGGAAGAAAGATGGGGCAGTCTGCTTTCATACAGATTTGCAAACTTTGAAACCCCATGGGGATCACTATGGGTTGGACTATATTTGATAGTGGTGAGTTTGGTTTGGCTTAGTAATTGTTGGTGGCTAGGGGCTGCAATATTGGAGAACTGAAGTCTAGGACAAGGTAATCAAACTAGTCTATACATTGCATGATTGTGTGAAAAAATATAGATGGCTGGTTCCACTTCAAACATGATGATTCAGAATCTACAAGTTGTTATCTGATCCACAGAATAATTTTAAAGCCACTGGAAACACCTCTGGTAGCATAGTGCCTAAGGCACTTGACTGCTAACCAGAAGGCTGGCAGTTCAAACTCACCAGCCACTCCTCAGAAGGAAGGTTGGGCAATCTACTTCCATATGATACTGCCTCAGAAACCCAAGGAGGGGTCACTATGAGCTGGGTCCAACTCAGCGGCACATAACAACAACAACAACAAAACAGACAGTATATTAATAGAAGGAGATGAATAAATGTTTAACTAATTGGGCAACCCATACTCTGCACTCAATTCCCTACCAGTCTCCTCTTAAAGTACTCTATTATAGCCATGCAACCTCCTTGTACTCTCTGCCCTCCTGACTTTGAATTTATTCCCCCTGAAATAATGAATGTTCTCTTACATAACTGCCAGGCTCATACAGATGTCATCTTTTCTGAAAGTCCTTTCCTGACAATATTAAATATGAAATAATATATTCTCCAATCATATTCTGTCTTCCCACCCATTAGTCTTTTCAATAAGTAACCTATGATATATTTATCTGGTTATTATTTACTTCTTTACTAGAATGGAAAGTGGGGGAAAGGAAAGAAAATCCAGGGGGATCAGGACAGAGTGAACAAGCAGCAGGGATCCAAGTAAGAGGAGGGACCCAGGCCCAACCCCCAAGTGGTAGGAAAGCGACAGGCATCCAGGTAAGGGGAGGATGGAGAGGTTTTGAACAGCTAAGGGAGACAAACTTTGTGTGTTGCTGTGAGGCTTGAGGCTGTGCCACTGGTGTTTCAAATGTCAGCAGGATTGCACATGGTGCACAGGTTTCAGCATGTTTTGCTGACTAAGACTGACCTGGAAGACAGAAGAGGCCATCCACTTCTCAGAGAATTGCCCAGGGAAAACCTTATGAATAGCCCCAAAACATTGTCTGATGCAGTGCAGGAAGACAAGCCACTAAGGTTGGAAGGCTCTCAAAATATGACTGGGAAAGAGCTGCATCATCAGAGTACAAGCAGCCTTACTGATATGGATAAAGTATAGCTTTCAAGACCTCCATTTGCTGACCTGGCATGACTCAAAATGAGGATAAACAGCTGCAAACATCCACTAATACTCAGAACATGGAATGTACAAAATATAAATCTAGGAAAATCGGAAGTTGTCAAAAATGAAATGGAATGCACAAAGATTGATATCCTAGACATTAGTGAGCTGAAATGGACTGGTTTGGGCCATTTTGAATCAGACAACCATACGATCTACTATGCCAAGAATGGCAATTTGAAGAGGAATGATGTGGCATTCATTACACAAAGAATGTTTCAAGATCTATCCTGAAGTACAGTGCTGTCAATGATATGATAATATCCATAGGCCTACAAGGAA
>NW_006921852.1:2784236-2793628 GCF_000298275.1 Orycteropus afer afer
GCAATCAAGATCTGTTAGTTATCACTGGAGGCTAGAATGCAAAAGTTGGAAACAAAGAAAAATCACTGGTAGTTGGAAAATTTTGCCTTGGTGACAGAAATAATGCTGGAGATCACATGATAGAATTTTGCAAGACCAATGACTTATTCATTGCAAATACCTTTTTTCAACAACACAAATGGCAGCAACAGAGGTGGACTTCACCAGATGGAATACACAGGAATCAGACTGACTACATCTGTGGCAAGAGGCGATGGAAAAACTCAATATCTTCAGCCAAAACCAGGCCAGGAGCTGACTGTGGAACAGACCATCAGCTGCTCATATGCAAGTTCAGCTTGAAATTGAAAACAATTAAAACAAGCCTATGAAAGCCAAAATATGATCTTGAATATATCCCTCCTGAATTTAGAGATCATCTAAAGAATAGATTGATGCATTGAACACCAATGACCAAAAACTAGAAGAAATGTGGGATGACATCAAGAACATCATCCATGAAGAAAGCAAGAGGTCATTAAAAAGATGAGAAAAGAAGAAAAGACCAAAATGAATGACAGAAGAGACTCTGAACCTTGCCCTTGAGTAGAGAACAGCTAAAGCAAATGAAAGAAATGACAAGATAAAAGAGCTTAACAGGAGATTTCAAAGAGCACTTGAGCAGACAAAGCCAATTACTATAATGAAATGTGCAAAGACCTAGAGTTAGAAAACCAAAGGGAAGAACACATTCAACATTCTGAAGCTGAAAGAAGTGAGGAAAAATTTAAGCCTTGAGTTGCAATTTTGAAAGTTTCTATGGGCAAAATGTTGAATGATGCAGGAAACATCAAAAGAAGATGGAAGGAATTCACAGAGTCACTGTACCAAAAAGAACTGGTCAATCTTCATCCATTTCAGGAGGTAGCATATGATCATGAACCAATGGTATTGAAGGAAGAAGTCAAAGCTGCACTGAAAGAATTGGGGAAGAACAAGGCTCCAGGAATTGATGGCATACCCATTGAGATGTTTCAACAAATGGTTGTCCCACTGGAGGCACTCACTCAGTTATGCCAAGAGATTTGGAAGACAGCTACCTGGCCAACTGACTGGAAGACATCCATATTTGTACCCATTCCAAAGAAAGGTGATCCCACAGAATGTGGAAATTATCAAATAATATCTCAATATCACATACAAGTAAAATCTTACTGAAGATAATTCAAAAATAGTTGCAGCAGTATATTGACAGAGAACTTCCAGAACTGCAGGCTGGATTCAGAAGAGGACATGAAATGAGGGATATCATTGCTGATGTCAGATGGATCTTGGCTCAAAGCAAAGAATACCAGAAAGATATTTACTTGTGTTTTATTGACTATGCAAAAACATTTGATTGTGTGCATCATAACAAATTGTGGATAACATTGAGAAGAATGGGAATTCCAGAACACTTACTTGTACTCATCAGGAACCTGTACATAGACCCTGAGGCTGTCATTTGAACAGAACAAGTGGAAACTGCATGGTTTAAAATCAAGAAGGGAGTGTGTCGGGGTTGTATCCTTTCACCATACTTATTCAATCTGTATGTTGAGAAAATAATCCAAGAAGCTGGACTATATGAAGAAGAATGTAGCATCAGGATTGGAGGAAGAATCATTAGCAACCCGTGATATGCTGATGACACAACATTGCTTGCTGAAAGTGAGGATGACTTGAACCACTTACTGATGAAGATTAAAGAATACAGTCTGCAGTATGAATTACATGTCGATATAAAGAAAACAAAAATCCTCACAACTGAACCTATAAACAGCATCACGATAAATGGAGAAAAGATTGAAGTTGTCAAAGACTTCACATTGCTTAGTTCTACAATTGACACCAATGGAAGCAGCAGTCAGGACATCAGAGGACGTATAGCATTGGGCAAGTTGGCTTCAAAGGACCTCTTTCAAGTGCTGAGGAGCAAAGATGTTTCCTTGAGGACTAAGGTGCACCTGACACAAGCCATGGTATTTTCAGTCACCTCATATGCATGTGAGAGCTGGACAATGAATAAGGAAGACTGAAGAAGAATTGATACTTTTGAGTTGTGGTGCTGGCAAAGAATGCTGAAAGTACCATGGACTGCTAAAAGTCTAACAAATCTGTCCTAGAAGAAATGCAGGTGGAATGCTCCTTGAAAGTGAGAATGGCCAGACTTCTCACCTACTTTGGTCATGTTGTCAGAAGGAACCATTCCCTGGAGAAGCATTTCATGCTTGGTAAGGTGGAGGATTGACAAAAGAGGGGAAGACCCTCAACGAGATGGATTGACACAGTGGCTCAGGCGATGGGCTCAAGTATAGTCAGGATCATGGAGCTGGTACAGAATAGGGCAGTGTTTTGTTCTGTTTTGCATAGGGTCGCTATGAGTAGGAAATTACTCAATGGCACCTAACAACAACAACAGAATGTAAACTCAATGAACCGTGGGTCTTTGTTTTGTTTACTGCTTTATTATTATCTAGAAAAGTACTTCAAGATGGATTGACACTGTGGCTGCAACGATGGGCTCATGGATAGCAAAGATTGTGAGGATGGTGCAGGACCAGGCAGTATTTTCTTCTGTTGTACATAGGGTTGCTATGAGTCAGAGCTGACTTGGGGGCAACTAACAACAATATCAGTAAATAAAGTGCTTATTGTGCAGTAACCTGTTTTAAAGAAATAACTATGGAATCCCATTCAAGTTGAAGACTAGAACCTGACAATGGAGACTATACATGTCAGTTAATGTTGATCCAAAGTTGGCTTTGAAGTTTGTTGTTGTTACTTGCCATCAAGTCAGACCTTACTCACAGCGACCCCTCCTTGGGTTTCTGAGGCAGTTATCACTACAGAAGTAGATTGCCCAACCTTCCTTCCGAAGAGTGGCTTGTGGGTTTGAACCATCAGTCTTCTGGTTAGCAGTCAAGTGCCTTAGGTGCTATGCTACCAAATTCCTGATACTGGCCCCTATTTAGTTTAGAACAATTAATTTCAACCATATCTTTGGGAGCATGATTGACAGCTCTGATCAAGAACAGATGCTGGACTATATGGGTGAAATAGAATACCTTGGTCAATGAATAGACATATGCATATGTATTTAAAAGAATCAGATTACTCAGGGATATACCCCAAGGATAAGACAATAATTAAAATAGTTTATTAAAGGAAATCAGCTATGGGCATTCTGGTCCAGGCATGATGATGTAGACCTGTTTTTTCCTGTTCTTCCCTGGTGAGCACAACCATGAACCCTGGTAATGATGCACAAGACAAAAGAGAACTCTTAAAAGTGTGAAGAAGAAGGTTAACTGGTTCTGGGTTCCACGTCTGGAGCATAGCATAGCACCAAGGATCCTTGTGTTCCCCAACCAACAGAGACAAGCTGTCTAGATTCAGCATTTCCAGACTAACAACTGGCAACAGAAGTCAGCACAGATAGGCTCGTTCTCCTCTCTACTCCCAGATCAAATGGGAGTCCTTCTGACAACACCAGGGAAGCCTGCAACTACAGAGTAAGGGATCAATTGGGAGACAAAAGAACTAGAAATAAGTGGCCAGAGGAGGTTCTTCTGCCACGTGGTTCTGAGAACCCCCTTTTCATAGAGAGGTACCCCGTTATGGTGAAGGGTAGAGTCGTGGAGCCAACAAGAGAGATTCAGCCATAACTGGCAGCCTGGTCCTGGGAGACTCTTTCTCTCTACAGGCTGGAGAATGCCCTTCCCACTCAGAGACTTGAGGGCAACTGGTGTGTCCCACCATGTTTCTTCCCCAATAAGAGGCACTCAGCTGCTCTGCCTGGAGAAACTGCCTCCTCAGGCAGCAGCAGTAGGGACCAGTGGGAGCCCCAATGGCAACAGATAAACCAAGCAGACCAAAATAACACCTCAAAGGTTCTAAACATTTTAATTGCTATTAGAACTACAGCCCACATATAAGCACACATGCTAAACCCAATCAAAGTGACTGCCTGCTAAAAACAAAGATTTAATTTGTTCTCAGAGCCTGCTAACAGAGTAGACAAAATATCTAAGGTGAAATAAAAAGTCAAATATCATACCAAGAACCAAGAAAATCACATTTGAATAATAAGAAATTAACTGATGTCAAAACCAAGAGGAATCAAATGTTTGGATTATTTTACAATGATTTTAAAATAACAGTCATAAAACTGCTTAAATAATCAATTGCAAATTCTCTTTAAACATTTGAAGAAAACATAAAATCATAGAAAATATATGAAAGACATATGAAAGAATAAAATGTATGTTATAGAACAGAAAAATACAGACAAAAACATTTTGGATGGGTTAAATAGTTAATTAAGCATAACTGTTTGATAGAAGATTCTATATTAATTTAACAATATTTATTAAGAATTTGCTAAACATCTACAAGTTATATATTTTCCTTATATGCATCTTCAGTGAAATAGAGAACATAATTATATTTGTGACAATTGCCATGAAGGAAATGCTATGAATAAGAAGTACAGGCAATCATTTTCAAAAACATGAAGTGTGAAGACAAGGTGAGGCAAGTAAAAGTTCATGAGGTAAAAATCTCCTATTAGAAGGGAGTTTGCTGAGTTTTCCTGCAGAGTTCCTTCTGAGTTGGTCAGCTTGTATTTGCCTAAGGAGGCTCTGCTGTGGGCTCTCTTATAAAATACAAATGGTGTCATATTCTTATGTTAACGTTGGAAGAGCCAAAGCTATGAGAAATATATGACCATGAGAGGTGAGTCAAAAGCTACTTGCAGGTTTCTGGGTTGGATGACTAGGTAAATATTGTATTGTTAGGATTGGTAAAAGAGGAAGTGGAGCAGATTTGAAACTTCAGGAAAATAAGGTCATTTTTGAGTACATTGAGTTTGAGGTGTCTGATGTGTCTACACGCAGATGTATTTGTGGTCTGCAACTCAACAATTATCAAAGTTAGTCATGTGGATTTGCCAATCTTAATGATTATAGCCTAGGAAATTGTATGGGGGCAGATAGTATGGGAATTTGATACCATGGAAGAAATGAGAGTACTGGAAGGTTATATGTGGCAAAAAGTTATATGTGAGCATGGGACAGAACTATGGTTTAGGAGAGGATGAAAGCCTACAAAAGAGACTTAAGAGAAAACAGAGAGGAGAAAAATCACAGAAGCAGACAATGTTAAAGAAAGAAGAATGGTTAATGTCAAATGCTGCAAAAATTTCAAGGAGCATAAGAAGATAACACTCCTTGGCCGGCTCAGCTTCCATAATTTTTAAATGGAGAAAACAGAGATGGCACATATAGAGTCTATTTCTTGTAAAGAGAGAGAGACAGAGACAGAGACAGAGGGAAAGAGAGGGAGAGAGAGAAGATGAAGAGGAGGGAGGGAGGGAAGAAGAAGATAGAATGGAAGAACAGTTAAAAAATGTGGTTTGCATGAAGGTAAAGTTTTTGTTTTTTGCTTTTGATATGAGGACAGTAAATTGAATGTTTATAGACTCATTAGACAGAGCAAACAGAAAATAAGAGGTTGGGAGGCTCAGGAAAGAAAGGAAGTAACAGATGAGATAAGGTTCCTGAGGTGGTGATGGAAGCTGAGCTGATGGCGCAGGGGAAGGGTCATTAGCTTTACCAGGGTAGGGGAGGGAACAGCTCTTTCTTTAATGAGAGATGGATCATTTTTAAAGAGAGCAGGAACTGAATTGTTAGTACCTGATCCTCTTGGATTTCCTTGTCATATGGAGGCAGGTATCTTGCTAAAAATAAAGGAAGAAGTCATAGGTGGTGAACATTTTGAAAAATGGATTGGTGGAATTATTAAAAGCAGGAAAGAGAAAGAAATGTAGGTTTCTGGGAAGAATTGATGTATTAGTTGACTTTAGAGACAGCTATGTGATTAATTAATTTGGCTATTTCTTCAGAAGAAAATTTTTTATTGTTAACGCCAGCTTTTATCAACAAAGTCACATAATCAGTTTTGGGATTAAAGAATTATAAGTAATTATCAAGGGAGCTCTGGTAGTGTATTGCCTAAGGCACTTGACTGCTAACCAGAAGGCTGGAGGTTCAAACACACCAGCCACTCCTCCGAAGGAAGGTTGGGCAATCTACTTCCATAGTGATACCGCCTCAGAAACCCAAGGAGGGGTCACTATGAGTCAGGTCCGACTCAACGGCACATAACAACAACAAGCAATTATCCAAGTTTTAACAGCTGAAGTTGAGCATTTTGTAGCATTGCTATTGTTAGCGTTTAGCTTATGGAAAACCTTGTCAATTTATTAAATATATCACTTAATAGTTGATTTAAAAAAACCTTTTATTTATTATGCAGTAGGCACTTATCCATTGCCTATATTGTACACAGACCTTCATCGTTCCCTATGGAGAAACAGAGAAAATACAGTTCCTGCTTCTCAGAAATGTCCATTTACTTGGAAGGGAGTTAAATAGGACAGTGGTCAGGGAACACAGGAAAGATGAGAAGACAGCTATTATGTATGCTAGTATTTAATACAGACTATACATTGGACTAGGTGTTTTACAAATGTTATCACAGAGGAAGTATTGGGTAGTGACTGAGAGTGTGGTTTCTGGAGACACATTCTGAGTACCTAATGCATGACAGTGATTATTATCATCTAATTGATGTTCACAACAACCACATTGAGTAGGCATTATTATTCCCATTGTAGAAACAAAGAAAATGAAGTTAGATAGTTTGTACAAGATCTGACAATTGAGGTAGATTACGATTCTGATTGTGCAGCCTGTAGTTTTTTCACTTGACTCTGGTGCCTTTCATCTCATGTATAATGCTGTACAAATTGTGTTTTCCTTAGTACTTAGGCTTGCAAAGTAGGGGGTATGCTCAGCATGGAGGGACATTAATCACAGAAAGTGTATCGATGAAAATAAGTCTTAGGGAGGGATTTGAATGAAGTTATGGGTATTAATTAGGCAAACAAGAGTTAGAAAGACATTCTCAGCAAGAGGAAATAATATAAGTCAAGCCAAAGCCTTTGAAAAGCACTGCCCCCCGCTTCTTAAATCTGGAAAATGATAAGGAGTTAATCCTACTGGACCTGGCAGCTGTTGGTACATTGTGAGATGAGAGATTGAATAAGTGTGGCTTTCCTAATTTTTGTTACTTACCTTCCCTTTTGAAAAAATTGCATCTTAAGAAAGTTTGGAAATAATATTTTATTTTCTTTTTCAAATGAGACCAATCCAGGGAGCCTGTCTACTTACATGTTGTAGTTAGGTGCTGTTGAGTCAGTTTTGACTCATAGTGACCCTGTGTACAACAGAACAAAACACTGCCCTGTCCTGTTCCATCCTCACAGTTGTCATGCTTGAGCCCATCATTGCAGCTGCTGTGTCAGTCCATTACATTGATGGTCTTCCCCTTTTTCACTGACTCTCTACTTTAACAAACATAATATCCTTCTTCAGGGACTGGTCCCTTCAGACAACATGACCAAAGTAGGTGAAATGAAGTCTGTCCATTCTTGCTTCTCAGGAGCATTCCACTGTACTTCTTCAAACAGATTTGTTCGTTCTTTTGGCAGTCCCTGGTACATTCAATATTCTTCACCAGCACTACAATTCAAATGCATCAATTCTTCTGCAATCTTCCTTATTCGTTGTCCAGCTCTCACATGTATAAGCAGCTATTGAAAAGATTACAGCCTGGGTGAGGCGCACCCTAGTCTGCAAAATGTTCTCAATTAAAGAAAAAAAAAAGATGTCTTGTCTTAAGTGTTTTAGCATTTCATTTAAGAAACATAAAATAAGATTTCATATAAGCTGAATCCTGTCCACCACGAGTGACTCTGCTGGTATTTGAAATACTGGGAGTACAGCTTCCAGCATCACAACAACAGGCAAGCCACCACAGCACGACAAGGCCAGACAGACAAGTCATGGCTTCAAAATAGAGTTGGCCTTTAAGATGTGAATGGAGTAAAGCTTTCAGGATCCTCATTTGCTGAACTTTCATGGTTCAAAATGAGCAGAAACACTTGCAAACATCCTTTAGTAATCAAAACATGGAATGTATGAAGTATGAATCTAAGAAAATTGTAAGTCATCAAGAGTGATAGAATTATGCAAAACCAGTAATTTATATACCCTTTTTCAACAACATAAATAGCTACTATACATGTGGATCTCTACACAGATTCATGAGCTACAGCTAATTACCATTAAGCCTTCCAGGACTGGACATTTAAAAGGATGTCCATATGTAGTGCCCCTTATAAAACCAGAAATAAAAAAAGATAACTGCTTCTCTTTTTTACTCTCCCATTGTTGTAAATATATTTATCACACAACTTTTGCCAATCCACTTTTTTAGAGTTGTACAACTTAGTGACAGTAATTGCAATAAGTGGCTGTATAACCTTGCCCTTATTCAGTTCTATTTTTCCTTCACCATTAACCCTCATACTCCTTTTCTCCTCCATCCCATCCCTGTTCCTCAGTGCACACACAAACCTTTCTGCCATTGAGTAAGCTCTGAATTCTAATGCCTCACTAGGACTGAACAGAACTGTCTAATAGGGTTTCCTAGGTTGTCATCTTTTTCCCATGAAGCGCCTGGTGAATTTGAGCTGTCAGCCTTTCAGTTAGCAGCCAAACTCTTAACCACTGTGCACCAGGGCTCCTCCAGCCTTGGTGACCACTAACAGACTTTGGTTTCCATGCATTTCTTTCCCTTTTCTTTTTATATAAGCGAGGTCATGCACTCTTTGTCTTTTTGTATGGAATTATTTCATTCAGCATAATATCTTCCAGCTCCATCCATATTATAGCTCATGTAAATGAAGAATTCTCCTACTAGCTGAATAGTATTCCATTGTATGTATGCATTATATTTTGTTCATCCATTTCTCTGTTGAGGGGCATTTAGATTGTTTCCACTTTTGGGCTATTGTGAGTAATGTTGTGATGAACGTGGTGCACAAGTCTCTGAAACTCTGCTTTCAAATTTTGTGGACATATACCTAGGAGTGGAATTGCTGGGTCATAGAGTAGCTCTATATTTAATTTTTTGAGGTACTACACACTGTTTTCCACAATGGCTATTCCGTTTTGCATTCCTACCCTCAGGGGACAAGGGTTCCAATTTCCCCACATCTTCACCAATATTTGTTATTATTATTATTTTTTTAATCATAGCCATCCTATTGGGAGTGAAATGGTATCTCATTATGGTTTTGATTTGCAGCTCTCTGATGACTAATGATGCTGAATATCTTTTCCTGTGTTTGGCGGCCATTTGAATGTTCTCTTTGGTGAAATGTCTATTCAAGTCCTTTGCTAATTTTATGATTATGTTGTCTTTTTGTTGTTAATTTGTCAAAGTTTTGAATATGTTTTGGTTGT
>NW_006921852.1:2793774-2796402 GCF_000298275.1 Orycteropus afer afer
TTGAACCGCTAGCCTTCTGGTTAGCAGTCAAATGCCTTAGGCACTGTGCCACCAGAGCTCCCTATATTTGGTTACTAGATTCTTTTATATATTTTGATTATTAGATTCTTAACAAATATATGGTTTCCAAAGACACCCTCCCAGCCAGGAATTTGTCTTTTAAATCTGTTGGATAAGTCTTTTGATGAACAAAAGTTTTTAATTTTTATGAACTGCCATTTATTTGTTTATTTATATGTAATTTGGATGAAAGTTTACAGAGCAAATTCACTTTACATGCAGGAGCTCACAAACACTTTGTATCATGACATTGACTATAATTTCTCACAATGCAATATATCCCACTTCCTCTCCATAGTTATGTCTTCCCTGTGTCCTTCCCTCTATGAACTCCTGCCCCCTGAGCTCTCTCCCTGTGCATACACAATCTCCTATGATTGTTCTCTCCAAGGGGTGTATCTACCTAATGTAAACATTCAGCTCATATGCCTGTGTTTAGTTTTTGCTGGAAGCCACAGGAGTGGGTTCAATTCCAGACCTGAAGGGCAGCTAGGGTCCCCAGTCTCAGTGGTTCTATCAGGTTCTATTATATCAGCACACCTGGTTCCCTCCCCCCCTCCGCCTTTTTTAATGATTTTGAGTTTTGTTCCACATTGTTCTCACACACTATCTAGTATCTACAGAGATCACTCTCTGAGTGGTTGACAGTGGTAGCCAGGCAGCATCTAATTCTTCTGGCTCATAGTCGTATAGGCTGAGAATCACATGGTGTACTAGTTCCTTGGACTAATTGTTTCCATTCATCTTTGGTTTTCTTCATTCTTCTTTGCTCTGGATGAGGGGACACCCATCATTGCATCTAGATGACCGCTTGCAAGCTTTTAAGGTCCCAGCTACTACTCACCAAAGTAGGATGTAGAACAATATTTTGTGTAGTATGTTATGCCAGTTGAGCTTGATGTCCCCTGTGACTATGGTCCTGAGAACACAGGTCCAACTATTTGCTCCTTCTGGGTAGCTGGCTGTGGCCAAGAAGTGACTACAACCTTGTCCCTTGTCAGCTCTACTATATACCTAGGATTTTTACAAAGCACACCGATACACTTGTAGAAACATTGTCTGCCAATGCTATACATGGTCCTGGGCATACATTCCCCTGCATAGACATACCTAATAGTTCATCTGTCCACCCATCTATCCACCCATATACCCATGTTTGCCTTCACTGGCAATGCAGTACTGTATGTGCAAAAGGATTTATCTTTGTTGTCTGCACCTGCCATGCATCTCTCTATGTCTTCCTCTTCCTCAATGCCACCGTATTGATCACACACATTTGGTACATTGCCCTTCTCTTTGCCCAAATCATTACTTGTCTCTACCTATCTAACAGTGTTCTCTTTCTTCCCTCCCCTTCCACCCCCGGTAACCAACAAATAAAACTTCCTTATATAGATAAACCTTGCCTTGACTTTTTACAATAACGAGCTCATACAATATTTGTCCTTCTGTGATTGACTTATTTCACTCAGCATAATGTCCTCCAAGATCACCTACGTTATGTGGTGTTTTGCAGATTCTACGTTATTCTTTAGGGTTGCACAGTATTCCATTGTGTGTGTGTACTGTAGTTTGGTTATCCATTGTTCTGTTGATGGACACCTAGGTTGTTTGCATCTTTTGGCTGTTATAAAAAGTGCTGCAATGAACATGGGTATGCATATATCTGTTCTTGTCCTGGCTCTCACTTCTTTAGGATATATAGCTAGTAATGGAATGGCTGGGTCAAATGATATTTCTAATTCCAACTTTTTAAGGAATCACCATACTTCTTTCCACAGTGGTTGTATCATTTTACAGTCCCACCAACAGTGTATGAGAGTGCTAATCTCTCCACATTTTTGCCAGCATTTGTTATTTTCTGTCTTGTTGAACTTTGCTACTAGTGCTGGGGCAAGATGGTATCTATCTCATTGTTGTTTTGACTTGCATCTCTCTAATGGCTAATGATTGTGAGCATTTCTTCATATGTTTGTTGGCTGCCTGAATATCCTGTTTGGCGAAGTGTCTATTCATATCTTCTGCCCATTTTTAAATTGGATTATTTGTCTTTTTGTTGTTGAAGTGTTGGCATTTTCTATAAATCCTCTAGATAAGTCCCTTGTCAGATATGTCATTGCCAAATATGATATCCCAATCAGTAGATTCTCTTTTGACTTTTTTGGGTAAGCCTTTGGAAGCATATAAAGATTTTATTTTTAGAAGGTTCCATTCATCTAGTTTCTCTTCTGCTGTTTGTGCATTTTGGGTTATGCATTTTGATAGTCTATTTATGGCATATATTAAAAACAAACCAAACACATTGTTCGAGTCAGACCCGACTCATAGTGACCCCTCCTTGGGTATCTGAGGCAGTATCACTATGGATGTAGATTGCCCAACCTTCCTTCCAAGGAGTCGCTGGTGGGTTTGAATTGCCAGCCTTCTGGTTAGGAGTTAAAAACCTTAAGCACTACACCACTGGAGCTCCTATGCCATAGAGCACCTAAATTTGCCTCTAGTTTATCCTTGAGGAGCTTTATAGTTTTAGGTTTCAGATTTAAGTCTTTGGTCAATCTGAAGTTAGTT
>NW_006921852.1:2805236-2810972 GCF_000298275.1 Orycteropus afer afer
CCCATCTTCCTTCCGAGGAGTGGCTGGTGGGTTTGAACCACCAGCCTTCTGGTTAGCAGTCAAGTGCCTTAGGCATTATGCTACCAGAGTCCCTGGTTAGCAGGGCTGATTTTTAGGTTAGTTCTTAGGTCCTACTGGCCTTCAGCACTCTCAGAGCTGTCTGTGCCGTGCCATCAGGAACACTCAGGATCGCTGCCAGACCGCAGCTCCATATGTCTCCTTTTTTGGTATTTTCATGCAAATTCTTCTGCTAGTTGGGTTTAGGCCACTTCTATATCCTTCCCTTCAAGGGTTAGGGGTCCAGGATTATCTTCTGTGTCTGTGTTAATTGGTTTCCCTTTTTTTGTTGAAGAGGGTCTGTGCAGTCTTTCTGCCTAGTCTGCCATCTTACAAGAACTCCCGGGTATATAATTCTTGGTTGGGAATTTTTCTCTTTCAGGGTTTTATATATACCACCCCATTGGCTTCTCGCTTGCATGGTTTCTGCTGAGAAATCAGAGCTTATTCTTACTGGTTTTCCTATGTAAGTAACTTTTTGTATTTCCCATGTTGCTTTCTGGATTCTTTCTTTGTTTTTGGTTTTGATGAGTTTGATGATGATATGACTTGGTGATTTTCTTTTGGAGTCTATCCTGTTTGGGGTTCTTGGACTTCCTGATTTGATATATTCTCATCTTTCATCATATCAGGTAAGTTTTCTTCCAACAAATCTTGGGCAGTTTTCTCAGTGGTTTTATTTTTCTCTTCCTCTTTTTGAATTCTGATGACACATAGGTTATTCCTTTTGATCGTTTCCCTCATGGACCTTGTTGTTGTTGTTATGTGCTGTCGTGTCAAACCTGAACAATAGCAACCTCTCCTTGAGTTTCTGAGGCAGTAGCACTGTGGAAGTAGATTGCCCAACCTTCCTTCTGAGGAGTAGCTGGTGGGTTTGAACCTCCAGTCTTCTGATTAGCAGTCAAGTACCTTAGGCACTATGCTATCTGAGCTTTCTTAATTTTGTTTTCATCTTTTTTTTCTTGAGGGATCACTTTCCAAAGAAGTGTTCAGGTTTGTCTTAGTCTCATGAATTCTGTCTTCAACTGATTTGATTCTACTCCTCTGCCCTTTCAATGTATTATCTGTTTCTGAAAATTTAGTATTCATCTTCTGGATTTCAATGTGTAGATTTTCTATCATTTCTAATTTTTCATTTATTTTGTCATTTTATTCTTGCATTTTCTTCTGAAAATTTTCTAGAATTTTGTCTGTGTTTTCCTTTATCTTGTCAATGTTTTCCTTTATATGTCTCTCAATCCTTTGAAGATACCTAAATAAAATTCTTTTGAATTCCTTATCAGGGAGTTCCAATTCTGCTTATTCCTCAGGGATGTGTTCTGGGTCTGTATCCTGCTCCCTTGTTTCTACCACTTTATCTTGCTTCTTTGTGTGGACTGTGATGGTCTGTTGTTTTCAGGACATTGTGACATTGTTGTATTTAAGTATCTGTTAGCTGTTTGTGAAGAGCAGTTAAGTGTGAGTCTGGCTCTTCTTGGTGGTCATTTATCATTGGCCAGTTGGTAGAGAAGGAAGTGGTGGCTGTCACTCAGTAGGTGGAGCTGCAGGAGGTATGAGTGTAGTTGTGTTGTATGGGCACTGTTGTTGTCTTGTACTTAATTAGACCAAAACAGCAATCAAAAAATCATCAAAAAAGCAAAGGCAAGTGGACAAAATACACACCACATAAACACAGGAACAATCACCAAAAAATGAAATGGAAAAAAAAAAAAAAAACAACTCCACACTATCTCATGATAAGTCAGTAAGAGAAAAAATGTAAAGTAGGAGAATAATGAAGAAAAATATGTGCAAAATGCAAAAAGAAATACAAGTAATGGAGTTAACCATGAGAAAGAAAAAAATGGCAAGCAGAAATAGGGAAGAAAGTAAAAGCTGAAAACTAGAATATGGGAAGGGAAGTATAAAGAATAATAATAAAAAGAACAAATAATAATAATTTTAAAACAGACAAAAAAAAAATCCAAAAACAAAAATGCTGGGCAGGGCAGAGCAGGGCTCCCAGTCTCCGTGAGAACACACAGACTGGGATGGAATTCCTGCCAGCTCAGGATGTGGGTGAGAGTGGGTGATAGCTGTAGCTACCTTCACCAAGAGAGTGTGGGGTCTAAAAGTAATAAGGGGAATACTGCACCTTTCTCGTTATTTGTGTCCTGAATGTCCTTGTGGTTCCCAGCAAGTCGAGCCTATTCTTAGGTCTCTGGAATCTGAGAGAACACTGTAGCTTTAAATATCCAAAATGGTCCAACTGCTTGTAAATATTCAAAATGACTGTGCCTTCTGGACAGGCAAAAGTCCACAGCTCAGCCCCCCTTCCTCTTTGTTGCTTCCCCTTTTGTTCACCAGCTGCCAGTGCAGTCCTCCATGCAGCCCCTGGCTAGCAGAGCCAATTTTTAGGTTAATTCTTAGGTCCTAATACCACTTGGAAGTATTCAAGAGGTCAGAGCCATCAGGATTGCTGACAGACTGCAGCTCCGTAGGTCTCCTTTTTTGTTGTTTTCATGTAGGTTCTTCTGTTCGTTGGCATTTAGTCTACTTCTATAACCTTCCCTTCAAAGCTCAGGGCTCCAGGATTATCTTCTGTATCTGTGTTAACTGGTTCCCCTTTTCTTTGTTGAACAGGGTCTGTGCAATCTGTCTGCTTATTCCACCATCTTACTAGAACTTCCCTATTTTATTTATTTTGTCTTTTGCTGTTTGTGCTTTTGTTATTATATTTGATAACTCATCATTCAAAGCTATGCTCCAAAGCATTGCCTTTGTATTTTCTTCTAAGAATTTTATGGTTTTAGACTGCACAATCAGGTCCTCAATCCATGTTGCTTTTTTTTTTTTCTTCTGTATGGTGTAAGATATGAATCCTGTTTGATTTTTCTGCATGTGGTAATCCAGTTTTTCAACACTATTTATTGAAGAGACTCTTTTTCCCCTTCAAATGAACTTAGCAGCATTGTCAAAAATCGGTTGACCATAGATAACCTATTGCCATCAAGTTAATTCTGACTCATAGCAACCTAGTGGGACAGAATAGAACTGCCCTGTGGTATTTCCAAAGCTGTAAACCTCTAGGAAACAGACTACTTCATCTTTATCTCATGAAGCAGCTGGTGGTTTCAAATCACCCCCTTTCGGTTAGCATCATAATGCTTTAGCCATAGTGCCACCATAAATATATGGTTTTACTATGGACTATCAATTCTGTTCCATTGGTCTATGTGTCTGTTGTTTTGCCAGTTGTGGGTTGTTTTGATTAATGTAGCTGTATAATATGTTTTAAAACCAGAAAGTGTGAGTCCTCCTACTTTGTTAATCTCTTTCAACATTGCTTTAGCTATTTGGGGTCTCTTGCCATTCATATAAAAATAAGAATTGATTTTTCCATTTCTGTAAAGAAAGCTGTTGGAATTTTGATTGGGATTGCATTGAATCTGTAGGTTACTTTGGATAGTATTGACATCTTAACAATACTAAGTCTTCTAATCCATAAACATGGAACATCTTTCCTTTTATTTAAGTCTTCTTTAATCTCTTTCAGCAGTGTTTTATAATTTTCATTGTATAAGTCCTTCACATCCCTGGTTAGATTTATTCCTAGGTATTTTATTCTCTTAGATTCTATGGTAAATGGAATTTCCCCCTTTCAGATTTCTCGTTGTTAGAAAACAACCAAACCCATTGTCATTGAGTCAATTCTTACTCAAAGCATCCCTCTAAGACAGAGTAGAACTGCCCCATGGGGTTTTGAAGTCTGCAAAGCTTATGGGAATAGACTGCCTAATCTTTTTCCCTCAGAGCACTAGTGGGTTTGAACTGCCGACAGTTCAGTTAGCAGACAAGAGCTTAACTACTTCTATTTCAAACTTCTTTAGGGTTTTCATCAGGAGAGCATGTTGGATTTTGTCAGACATGTCATTATTTTTGCTGTCAGACATATACAGACTTAAAACTTACAAAAGTAATTTTACATATACTGAGGGCTGTGACAGTTTCTGAGTGGTGTCAGCAGTTAATGCAAGTTAGAACTTTGACTCCACCTTGATATACTTTGGAAGAAAGGCCAGGGATCTTCTGAAAAATCAGTCGTTGAAAATCCTATGGTGCACAGTTTTACTCTGACATGCAGGGGGTTGCTAAGAGTCAGAATCCACTCCATGACAACAGATTAAGGGCCTTAATTTAAGCCTAAACTTTACTGACATGGATACTACAGGCAGGGTTGAAGTGATTAAATGTGTCTTAAGCAGCAGCAAGGCTGTGGAAGAAGTGTGAAGTGCTGAGAAGATGTCATATTGGAAGAGGAAGAAAACAACAGTCATGAGATTAGAGATAAGGCGGGTTCATGAGCTCAGGTGAGACATCTTTCAAAGATAATTCTGCATGCCCCACCCCACACCCAGGGAGCTGGAGATCCTACAGCAGGAATAAAACTTAGGTTCCTGTTTGACAATTTTCATGGAATTTGATCAATGATATTAATTACATTTTTCAGCTTTTTTTTTTTTTTTTAACATTTGTCAACTACTTTTTATGTTAGGTGCTTTTCTAATTACTCTTTCTTTCCCTTTTTAATTGTGATTTTGGAGAAAACTTATATAGCAAATTAGGTTGTGAATTAATAATTTCTTTACATATTATTCAGTGACATTGGTTACACTTTTTTACAGTGAGTCAGCATTCTCATTATGTCCATTATAGTTGTCCTGTTTCCATGTACTTAGCTTCCTTGTCCCAATACCTTCTCATTTTTGGTCTAGGATAAATGTTGACTGTTAGGTTTCATTTAAATTATTGTAGCACTCATGGGTAATAGTATTTATTTTATGAACCATTGTGTTTTTTGACTGATAGGTGACCTCTGGGAGTGGTTTGAGTTCCACGTTTAAAAGGTATCCCAGGGCAGTAGTCTTATGGGTTCCTCTAGTTTCTACCAGTCAAGTAAGTCTGGGCTTTTTTTTTTTAAGGAATTTGAGTGTTGTTCTATGTTTTTCCCCATTCTACCTGAGACTGGGAGCTCTGGTAGCGTAGTGCCTAAGACACTTGACTGCTAACCAGAACGCTGGCAGTTCAAACCCACCAGCCACTCCTCGGGAGGAAAGTTGGGCAATCTACTTCCATAGTGATACTGCCTTGGAAACCCAAGGAGGGGTCACTATGTGTCGGGTCTGACTCGATGGCACATAACAACAGCAACAACAACCTGAGACTATCTTTTGTATCTCTGGTTGGAATGGTCAGTAATGGTAGCTGGGCACTATTTCTTCTTGTCTCAAGGTAGGTGAGGCTGTGGTTCATGTAGACTATTAATTCTATAGACTAGTTTCTTTGAGTCTTTGGTTTCCTCCTTTCTCTTTTGCTCCAGATGCATTGAACCAATAGTTGTATCTTAGATGGCCACACACAAGCTTCTAAGATCCCAGATTCTACTTAACTCACTAGGATGTAGAATATTATCTTTATGAGCTATGCTATGCCAATTGACTGAATTTCCCCTGAAACAATGATTCTAAGCCCTCAACCCAGTAACCCAGTGCTTTGAGGTATTTGGTTATGCCTAGGGAGGAGCTCTGGTAGCATAGTGGCTAAGGCACTTGACTGCTAACCAGAAGGCAGGCGGTTCAAACCCACCAGCCACTCCTCGGAAGGAACAGTATGTGGTGTTATTTCATTTTTAAAAATGTA
>NW_006921852.1:2811072-2818270 GCF_000298275.1 Orycteropus afer afer
CTCCTCGGAAGGAAGGTTGGGCAATCCTACTTCCGTAGTGATACTGCCTCGGAAACCCAAGGAGGGGTCGCTATGAGTCGGGGCCGACTCGATGGCAAACAACAACAACAACAACAGGGAGTATCCATAATTGTGATCCCTGTGTGTTTTTATTTTATATATGAATATATATGCAGCACACACAAACCTATATACACACTTACTTATAGAAACACTCATACATGCACACCCATATATTCATATGTGTTTACCTATACATATATAAGCACACATATCTGCCTTTGTAACCACATACAGTTGTTATGACTGTTACTTCAAAATTAGCAGTCAGATGTCTTATTCACTGTACCACCAGAGCTCCTTTGATGTAAATCAAAACTACAATGAGATACAATCTCACACCTGCAAAAATGGCATTGATCAAAAAAGAGAAAACAACAAATGCTGGTGAAACTGTGGGGATATTAGAACCCTGTTCCACTGCTGGTGGGAATTTAAATTGGTTCAGTCACTATGGAAAATAGAATGGTGCTTTCTCAAAAAGCTATAGATAGAAATACCGTATGATCCAGGAATCCCACTTCTAAAAATATACTCTAGAGAATTAAAACTGTTATGTTATGGCTTTTACTTAAATCATACCTTATTCTTGTGTAGTTCTTAGTGCCATCTTTTACCTTGGCCAAATTGTGCTGACTTCATTCACCCTTATTTGGTATTGTCTTACCATCACAAAACTATCAAGCATGTACCATCTAGAAAGTGATCCTCCTTTTCCTTCTCATCCTTGGTAAGCACTAAGGAATGGTGCTTTCTGTATTTATACCTATTCTTGTCTTTTTTTTCTTTAAATAGTGAGATCATACAGTATTTGTTCTTTGGTGATTGACTCATTTCAGCATAATGTCCTCCAGATTCACCCATCTTATCATACATTTTGAGAACTCATCATCATTCTTCATGGCTGCATAATATTCCATTGTGTGTATGTACCATATTTATCTAGTCATCTACTGATAGACAGTCAGGCTGTTTCCATCTCTTTGCTATTATGAGTGATGCTGCAATGAACCTAAGTATGTACGTATCTGTGTGTCAGTAGTTTTAATTCTCTAGAGTATATTTTTAGAAGATGGCCAACAAATACATTAAAAGATGTTTGCTATCATTAGCCACTAAACCAATAAACACCAAGCCAGGACATCAGGATGTCCTCTGGTGAAATGTCTATTCATATCTTTTGCCCCCCCCCCTTTTTTTTTCGACTGGGTTGTTTATCTTTTTATTGTTGAGTTGTTGAATTTTTTTCTACATAATTTAGAGATTAGACTCTTATTGGATAGGTCACTGCCAAAAATTTTTTCCCAGGCTGTAAATTCTCTTTTTACTCTTTTGGCAAAGCCTTTTGATGAGTGTAAGTATTTAATTTTTAGGGAGTTTCAGTTATCTAAATTATATTCGGTTGTCATTGTGCTTTCCTTGATGTCTTTGAAGAAACTATAAATAAGTTTTTATTTTTAAATTTTTTTTATCAGTCAGTTCTATTACTATCTCTTCCTCAGGAAAGTTTTCTGTCCCCCCCCCCTTTTTTTTTCTTGCTTTACAGTGCACATCTCTGTACTTTTAATTTTTAATTTAAATTTATACAGTGTTCCCTCCCTTCCTCTTCTACCCCTGGTAACCAACAAAGAACACTTCCCCCTGCATAGACATACCTAATTGTTCAGCGTGTTCACCCATCTATCCACCTGTAGATTGTTTGCCATCACTGACAATGCACTATTGTATGTGCAGAAGGGTTCATCTTTGTTGTCCATACCTCCCATGCACCTCTCTATGTCTTCCTCTTCCTCAATGCCACCATGTTGATCACTCACATTTGATACATTACCCTTCCCTTCATACAAATCAATACTTGTCTGTACCTATCTAGTAGTGTTCCCTGCCTTCCCTTCCCACCCCTATAAGCAACAAAGGAAATTTCCTTCTGTATATAAATTTTTCCTTGACTTTTTACAATAATGAATTAATATAATATTTGTCCTTCTGTGATTGACTTATTTCACTCAACATAAAGTCCTCCAAGTTCATCCATGCTATGCAGTATTCTGCAGAGTCTGCATTACTCTTTAATGTTGCATAGTATTCCATTGTGTGTATGTACCATAGTTTGGTTGTACATCTCTTTAGACTGAACACCTTCTCTTCCTTTAACTTTTCCCCATGTGACAAGGCTGAAAACTGCTTTCTAGAACTCATAGTCTGAGCTATATATGCTGCTAAGTCTATTCTAATTTGTGATAATCCTATATGTGCAGTGTAGAACTGCTCCATAGCATTTTCAAAGCTGTGACCTTTTGGAAGCAGATTGCTAGACCTGTCTTCTGAGGCACCTCTTGGTGGGTTCCAACTACCATCCTTTTAGCTAATAATTGAGTGCTTAACCATTTGTACTACCCATGAGTAATCAGTAGACAGGGGGAAAAGCAAGGTTGACAGATATATAAATTAACAATGAAAGTATGTGAATTACACACATGGGGAGGAAACAAAGATTGTAAACATGTAATGTGCATGTGTAGACGAGTTGCAGCTATGGAAATCTGCTACTCATCTTTTTCTTGGATCCATTCATCATAGGAAATCTTTTTGGTGGTTGTGGGAGCCTTTTGAAGGATGTGAATGAGTAAGCTTAGCTTAGTTGGGAAGAGGTACAGGGAGAAATATTCAGATATATGGCATAGCTTGGAAGGCTTGACTGTGGGAGTAAATTGAAAGGGTGTTCTATTCATGGGTACCTTAAAACCAGTTCCTGTCAAGTCAGCTCTAATTCATGACAGCCCCTTGTGTATCAGAGTAAAACTGTGCTCCATAAGGTTTTTAATGGCTTTTTTTTTTTTTTTTCTTTAAAGTAGATTGCCAGGCCTTTCTCTTGAGATATCTTAAGATGGACTTAAACCTCTGACCTTTGGTTTGGCAGTCAAGTGCTTAACTGTTTGCAACACATATGGATTCCATGGGTGTCTTAGCCAAGTAGAAATGGTGGTGGAGGGAGGTGAGCAAGCAGTTGGGAGTAGAATTCTATGCCCCTTTCTTTATGTACTTGTTAGAGCCATCTTATCCTGTTTCTTCATATAATTAGTTATTATCTGCTGTCTCTGAACCAGTAAGGTGAATGGAAATAGGGAGTAGGTTCTTTCCCTGATATTGGATAACAGATGTTGGGTGGTCAGGATCGCTTACAGCCCTTGTGAGACCATGGAGTCCTCCCATGTTGGTGCTAACAGTTAGTACATCCTCTGGAGTTCAGGGCATGTTATCTCCATAGCTGCTATGAGGGACTGCTTCCCAACTGGATGAGATAAGCTCTCTGTGTGAGCATGAATTAATACCTCAGTGATGGTGGGGGATGAAAGGATTTCAGTGCATGTGCAGTCAGCCTGCTGGAACTGTCTGAACGTGGCATGTGTGAAGTTCATCTATGCAGATGTTAGATGAAGGCACTAGGAATTCCTGCTTGTTAGGCATAGGAACAGATGATACCTATTGGGACGTGACAGGTGTTGCTTATGAGGTGATTTGCCTGGCAAGCCAGTACAGAGCATGGGGTGTCCTGTAGGCAGTCACCAGATGGGGCATTGTGAGTGCACTTCACTGGTTTCCAGGTGGTTGAAGTGAGGGTATATGGATCACTGCTCTCCAGAAGAGTGGCAAAGAACTTATACTGCCAGTTGATGGGGCTGGAAGGTAGAGCAAGAGAGAGAGATTATGCCACTAGCCAGTGGCTGGGCAGCTTGAGAGAATACACCACACATCTCAAAGAGGAATGGGGAGGTGGGGAAGGGCTGGTGAGATGGGGTTGTGCCTCTGGTTGCTATTTGACAGTGTGGCAGCATATCATCGATTGCTGAATGGGTAAGGGCATGAACGTTGCCAGGCACCATTGTGGTAGTGCAGGATCATGCACCTCTTGTTGTCAGTGCTTGAGCACACACTGCCACCTGATGGGGTGTTGGTGGGGCGTGCACCATGTGATCTGTGGGTGTATGCATCCTTGGCTGCCAGGTGAGCAGTGAGGCAATGGCCAGAGTGCATCCTGCTAACACTGGGGAAGCAGACGTGTGATGCACAAACTATGGGAGCACATGCCTCCAATCTCAGGAGTAGTGGGAAGGCAGCAGGTAGCAGTGCTTGTTAACAGTCACCAGGGCAGCAGGGATGGGAGCACATGATGCACAATCCACTGAAGTATGTGCTGCTGGTCACTGGGGGATCAGGGTGGTGGTGGGCATAAGGGCATGTCACCAATTGCCAGGGAAGTGAGCAGGAGATGTGAAACATGCATTCCACAGGGTGTGTGCTGCCAGATGCTGCGGGAGCAGAGTTTTGAGGGAAGTAGGGGTGGCATGCCAAGTATGCACACATACAGTAGTCTGTTTAGCGGTGAGGGAAAGTGTACTACAGGTAGCCAGGTGGGGAAGTGGGGAGAGACTGCTCCAGTCACCAACTGTGTGGGGGTGGGGTGCCACATCTCTGGTCACTGGGAGGTGATGAGGATGAAGGACCATACTCCTCTTTTTGCTGGTCCCAGGCATTGGTGCAGCTGGTGATCAGGGCCCTGCCCTGACTCAACGCAAGGCAGGCGGTTTGTCCAGAGCCACTACTCCATGGAACCTCTGCTCTGTGAGTGCTTTCAAACAAAACAGCCAGGGACTACTACAGGTGGGTAGTTGTACCACCATTTTCTGATTTCATCCCTGCTGTGTTGTCACTTAGGTCCCAGTAACTCTCACCCACCTGCCTACACTTTCTCTCCTTATATCTGTTCATGTTCTGTTCACCTTGCTTAATTCTAGATTTGTCTAGACTGTGTATCTGTCTACTATTAGGGATTCTGTGAAGTTGCTTTCCTGTGTTTCCTACTCAGTGTGGTAGTTAAGGTTATGTGTCAACTTGGCTGAGCAGCTGGATGTAGTTATTTCCCATGATGAAACTGCTAATCAGCTCCATGGTAGAATCTACTGGAGTAGCTGCCTTAGGGATGTGGTCTGCTTCCAGTATGTAATGAGAATCCTTGAGAAAGGTCTTGAAGTTTTTGGCATGATTGGACCCTGTATTTGGCCGAGCCTTCATCTCAATAGCCTGCCATGTTGTCTACCTGTCTTGGCACTATTAATGGACTTGAATTAGTGGGCTGCCATGTTGCTTGATAATTTGGGGGCTGTTTCATTTTACTTGTTGATCTTAGGTTTGTCAGCCAGCAGCCAGCAGCTGCCTGAATTAAGAGAAGCTTCCAGCTTCTGTGTGCTAGGAGCAAGACGCAGAGTTGAAGGCCAAGGTCAAGGAACCTTCACCCAGCCCCTAGAGCTGGCACTTTGTACTTGAACTTTTAGCCTCCTAAACTGTAAGAGAGGAGCTCTGGTAGCATAGTGCCTAAGGTGCTTGACTGCTAACCAGAAGGCTGGCGGTTCAAACCCACCAGCCACTCCTCGGAAGGAAGGTTGGGCAATCCTACTTCCGTAGTGATACTGCCTCGGAAACCCAAGGAGGGGTCGCTATGAGTCGGGGCCAACTCGACGGCAAATAACAACAACAACAACAAACTGTAAGAGAATAAACTCCTGTTTGTTTAAGGCATCCATTTGTGATATGTCTTTTAGAATGGCACAAAAGGACCAAAATACCCAGGAATATTGCTAGTTTTTTCTTAAGATGGCTATGCTGTGCCAGCCTGGCTGGCAGGGCACCTATGATCTATATGTCTCCTTGTTCACTATTTTCATCCAGTTTCTCTTTCTAGTAGGTGTTTTTTCTTTATCTTTTCTTTTTTTCTTTTCTTTTTTTTTTTACTACTCAGTCCCTTTGGGTAGCTGGGTATGACCAAACAGTGACTACAACTTTGCCCCTTGTCAGCTCTACTATACACCTGGGAATTCAGATCATGCACATAAACTTATAGAACCCTGTCTGCCAACCCTATACATGTTCTTGGGTACAGTCCCCACTTCATAGACATACCTACTAGTTCAGTAGGTGTTTTTTCTAATTCTTCATCCTTCCATTTGCTGCTTAGTATGCCAAGATTGCCATCAGTATCTGTTTTATTTGTTTTCTCATGTGTTTGCTGTAGGGGGATGGCATGGTATGTGTGACTAAGCTGCTGTTGTGCTTTGCCTCCCCAGTCACTACCTTTAATGTAAACCTTTTTAAAACACGCAGTAATGTGGCTTAGGTAAACCCAGGAAATAAAGCATTAGAATTAGGAATTTAATTCATTTAATGATTTTATTGAAACAACAGGTAGAATTGTTTTTTTCTTTTGACACTAGTATTTGGCTTTTGCTCTAATTGGTTTCTGTGTTAATTAAAGAGAATAATTAATTATCACATTTTAAAGAACAACTCATTATATTCTTTGAGAATATGATTCTGTAAAGTACACAAGCCACTTTACCAAGGGAAAAGAATCTTTAGTTACTCTCAGTCAACTACTGCCCATGTTCATTAATAAGGAGGCAAAAGCATTTTTTTCTGTTACTGCTGCTATCTTCCTGACATATCCAAGAAAGCTTGATGAGTACAGCACATAAAGCTTGTTTCTGTAGTGACAGGAGTGGTGCTTCACTTCTGCCTAAGAAACCTTTCTAGGCAAGGCTTCAATTCCACAAAAATGAGTTGAGACAATGTCACAGCTTATTCAAAACATAACTCTCAATCCTTGCTTCATTTCACTGAATTTCTGAAAGAAACACCAAACTGCTTGTTGCTTCTAGTCATCTCCTCAATTCATTCAACAATTTAGGTATTATTTTTTTATGGAACACTAGATTTCTTAGGGACCAAGATAGAGGGATTTGAAATAAGGGTCTTTCATGCTTGAGAAAGAGTTCTTTTGTGCTTTTCCTAACCATAAACATACAACTCATATTCATTAACAGTGTTTTAGTTTCCTATGCACAAAGAGTGGATTTTCCACAGTTGATGAAAACAGCAAAGAAGAATGTGAATTTTTGCTTTGCTTATAATTAACCTGCTTGAGTGACCAAGAGCATCTTAGAAATACACACTGTAAATTTAGGAATGTGATAAAACCTTCAGGCTGTTTGAGTCTTGGAAAGGAAGATGTGTTTTGTTTTGTTTGGTAGACAATATTATATCTGACAGATAGTTGTTGTTGTTGTTATGTGCCATCGAGTCG
>NW_006921852.1:2818637-2842958 GCF_000298275.1 Orycteropus afer afer
ATGAAGAAAGCAAAAGGTTGTTAGAAAGACAGGAAAGGAAGAAAAGACCAAAATGGATGTCAGAAGACACTCTGAAACTTGCTCTTGAACTGAGAATAACTAAAACAAATGGAAGAAATGGCAAGGCAAAAGAGCTGAACAGAAGATTTCAAAGAGCAGCTTGAAAAGACCAAGTCAATTCCTATAATGAAGTGCCAAGACTTGGAATTAGAAAACCAAAAGGGAAGAACATACTTGACATTTCTCAAGCTGAAAGAACTGAAGAAAAAATTCAAAATACGAGTTGCAATATTGAAAGATTCTATGGGCAAAGTATTGAATGATGCAAGAAACATCAAAAAAAGATGGAAGGAATACACAGATTCACTGTACAAAAACAAATTGATTGATGTTTGTTCACTTTAGGAGGTGGCATATGATCAAGAACCAATGGTATTAAAGGAAGAAATTGAAGCTACACTGAAGGAACTGGCAAAAATCAAGACTCCAGAAATTGATGGAATACCCATTGAGATGTTTCAACAAACGGATTCCCTGCTGGAGGTGCTCACTCAGCTATGCCAAGAGATTTGGAAGACAGCTACCTGGCCAGCTGACTGGAAGAGATCCATATTTGTGCCCATTCCAAACAAAGGTGATCCAACAGAATGTGGAAATTATCAAACAATATCATTAATATCACACACAAATAAAATCTTGCTGAAGATAATTAAAAAATGTTTGCATCAGTATATTAACAAGGAAGTTTCAGAAATGCAAGCTGGATTCAGAAGAGGACATGGAATGAGGAATATCATTGCTGATGTCAGATGGGTCTTGGCTAAAATCAAAGAATATCAGAAAGATGTTTACTTGTGTTTTATTGACTATGCAAAAGCATTCAACTGTGTGGATCATAACAAATTATGGATAACATTGAGAAGAATGGGAAGTCCAGAACACTTAATTGTACTCATGAGGAACCTGTATATAAACCAAGAGGCTGTTGTTCAAACAGAACAAGGGGACATGGCATGGTTTAAAATTGGGAAGGGAGTGCATCATTGTTGTATCCTTTCACTTATTCAATCTGTCTGCTGAGCAAATAATCCAAGAAGCTGGACAATATGAAGAAGGGTGTGGCATCAGGATTGGATGAATATACATTAACAATCTGCAATATAGAGATGACACAACTTTTCTTGCTGCAAGTGAAGATGACTTGAAGCACTTACTGATGAAGATTATAGTCTTCAGTATGAGTTACACCTCAACATAAAGACAAAAACCCTCATAACTAGCCTAATAAGCAGCATCATGAATAAATGGAGAAAAGATTGAAGTTGTCAAAGATTTCAAATTACTTAAAGCCATGATTGACACCAATGGAAAAAACATTCAAGAATCAGACTTTGTATCACACTGGGAAAATCTGCTGCAAAAGACCTTTTTAAAGTACAGAAGAGCAAAGATGTCTGTTTGAAGACTAAGGAGTGCCTACCCCAAGCCATGGTATTTTCAATCACTTCATATGCATGTGAAAACTGGACAATAATAAGGACTAGTGAAAAGAAGAAATGAAGCTTTAGAGTTGTGGTGCTGGAGAAGAATACTGAAAGTATCATGGACTGGCAGAAGAACTAACAAATCTGTCCTGGAAGAAGTACAGCCAGAAATGAGAAATGCCAGAATTCATCTTACTTATTTTGGTCATATTGTCAGAGGGACCATTCCCTGGAGAAGGATATTATGCTTGGTAAAGTGGAGGGTCAGTGAAAAAGGGGAAGGCCTGCCACGAGATTGATTGACACAGTAGCTGCAACAATAGGCTCAGGTATAGCAAGGATTGTGAGGATAGTGCATGATCGGGCAGGGTTTCATTCTGCTGTACATAAGGTTGCTGAGTTGGAGCCAACTCGAGGGCACCTAACAACAACAATAAAACTGAGGCAGAAGAGGTTCTCAAAGAGTGTGGTCCTAACCAGCAGCAACAACAATTGGACACTGTGGTAGTTAAATTTGTGTGTCTACTTGGCCGGGCCTGGTTGAGTGGCTAGGCGGCTGGTGGTAGTTATTCCCTATGATGAGTCTGGCAATCAACTCCATGATGGAATCTTCCATAAGCAGCTGAGTAGCTGCCTTTGGGATGTGGTCTGCTTCCTGTATATAAGGAGAAGCCTTGGGGATAGTCTCTAGTTTATGGCACACTTGGACTCAGCATGTAGCCATGTCATTGTTCAGCAGCCTACCATGCTCTGCCGACCTTGGGACTTACAATGGGCTTGAATTAATGGCCTGCCATGTGGTTTGGTAACATCGGGACTATGCCTTTTTACTTGTCAACCTTGGGTTTGTCAGCCTCAGCAGCCAGCAGCTGTCTGAGTGAAGAAATGCCTCTAGCTCTAGTGGGCTGGGAGCAGGAGGCAGAGCTTGACCCCAAGGTTGAGGGGCTTTCACCCAGCCCCTAGAGCCTGGCACTTTGAACTTGGACTTAAAGCCTCCAAACTGTAAGAGAATAAACTCCTGTTTGTTAAGACCATCTTATTTGTGTTATATTTCTGTCAGAGCAGCACTAGGTAACCAGAACAGACACTGTTTAGAAATGCAAAATCTCAGGCCCTACTCTAGAGCTATTGAATCAGAAATTTGAGAGAGGAGACCCAGTTATATGTGTTTTAATAGGACCTCAAGGTTGTTCTAATGCACATTAAAGTTTGAGAATCATTTGATTAAGACATAGTTCTGCCTCAAACTCCTTGAAGCAGATTTATTACTAGGAGAACCAGTAAAGGTATTATTACTCCCCTTCACATGTGAGATGACTCTGAATTTTGTGTTTTAAGGACAATAAGATATAGGATTTAGAGAATCCTATATCTTATTAATTCCTGGTTCAGAGGTAGACTCTGAGTACTAAAATTCTCTTCTTCTCTGGAAGAGTAGATCAGAGAAAAATGTATTTGTTTTAATTGTTGTTGTTGTTAGGTGCAGTTGAGTAGTCTCTGACTCATAGTGACCTTATGTACAACAGAACAAAACACTCCTAAGTCCTGTGCCTGCCTCATGATCCTTGCCATACATGAACCCATCATTGCTGCCACTGTGTCAATTCATCTTGTTGAGGGCCTTCCCATTTTTCATTGACCCTCCACTTGACCACAAAGAGTCCCTTCTGACAGCATGACCAAAGTGAGATACAGTCTGGCTATTCTTTCTTCCAAGCAGCATTCTGTTTGCATTTTTTTCCAGGACAGATTTATTAGTTCTTTTAGCTGTTCATAGTACTTCCAGTAGTCTTTGCCAACACCACAACTCAAACACATCCTTATTCATTGTCCTGCTTTCACATGCATATGAGGCAACTGAAAATACCATATTTTGGGTAAGGTGCACCTTAGAGACATCTTTGCTCTTCAGCACTTGAAAGAGGTCTTTTGCAGCAGATTTTTAGCAGATTTGTACATAGAGAAATTAAATGGTTATCTGAGTCTATTCTATAAACATAGGTCATCAAATTGGGAAATTGGATCACTTCCTCCTCTTAAAATTCCATCATTTCCATCCTGTATTTCAAAGTCACATCTTGTCCTTTTAATAACACTAATGTTGTTGTTGTTGTTGTTATGTGCCATCGAGTCGGCCCCGACTCATAGCGACCCCTTCTTGGGTTTCCGAGGCAGTATCACTACGGAAGTAGATTTCCCCATCTTCCTTCTGAGGAGTAGCTGGTGTGTTTGAACTGCCAGCCTTCTGGTTAGCAGTCAAGTGCCTTAGGCACTATGCTACCAGAGCTCTAATAGGGAACATTTTTTTTTTTAAGTTATCACTTCCAAAGTTAAAAGAACAGCCATTTTTTGAAATTAGTTTATATTTTATTCCTGGACTTTCCCTGATTACAGCCCAGTAGCAAATAAGAAACAAAACCATTTTCCTTGAGCTGTGGCTATTCATTTCAGCTGTCATTGTCCCTTACTCTGGTAAACAAGAATGTAAATGAAAAGAATCATGTTGGCTTCTGTTCTTTTAGACACTGTAGAGACAACTTGGCATCTGGCAGATGGAAAATAAAAATAGTGGGTTTATGTTCTACTAATTATAGATTTCTAAAACAATAGATATGCCAGGAAAACACATGTTAAAAAAAATGAAAAGCAAAGCATAGCTATCCACAAGTTGCTTCAGAGAAAGATTCTCACATTTTAGGTGTTAAACTTGGATGATTGCTAAAGAAATTTATTTTTAGTAGAAGCGGTGAAAACTCCATATGTGTGCATGTATATGAGTGAATGTGCATGTTGGAGAAGGTGTGTAGAACTGAGAAAACTTAGGGAAATGAGAGGACATGGCAAACAAGTCCCACGGAGTTTAATAAACAGTGAGGTGACTATTAATATAAATAAAAAACTGGGAGTCTAACCCCAAAGAATAGAACGTGGGTATGAGGGTCTCAGGATTTAGAAAGGGAAAGTAGAGTGAAATCCATCCAGAACACGAGGACTTAGCTGAGGTCAGAAGTTCTATCTTGAGAAAAGACAGACATAACTCCTGCTAGTGTGGAAGGGGGCAGCTTTATGAACACTGCTATTGTACTTTCAAGGAACTCTGGTGATACAGTGATTAAAGCATCTGGCTGCTAACCAGAGGTTGGAAACTACCAGCCACTCCACAGGAGAAGTATGGGGTAGTCTGCTTCCATATGATTTTTTTTTTTTTTTAATTTTTATTGTGATTTGGGTGAAAGTTTACAGAGCAAATTCATTTTCCATACAGCAGTTCATATACACTTTGTCTCATGACATTGACTGCAATTTCCCATAAGCCAACAGCTCTCTTCCCACTTCCTCTCCATAGCTATCTCTTCCCTGTGTCCTTCCTTCCCATGCATTCCTGCCCCCTGAGCTGTCTCCCTGTGCATACACAGCCTTTCTGTTCTCCCACAGTAGATCTCTCCAAGGAGTGTATCTACCGAATGTAAATGTTCAGCTCATATGCCTGTCTTTTGTTTCTCTGGAAGCCACAGGACTGGGTTCAATTCCAGACCTGAAGGGAAGCTAGGGGCCATAGTCTTAATGGTTCCACCAGGCTCTATCAGACCAGCAAAGCTGGTCCTTTTTTTTTTTTTTTTAAATGATTTTGAGTTTTGTTCCACATTGTTCTCCCACTCTATCTAGTATCTCCTACATAGATCTCCCTCTGAGTGGTTAACAGTGGTAGCTGGGTACGATCTAATTATTCTGGTCTCATAGTCATATATAGACCGATGGTCACATGATGTACCAGTCCCTTGGACTAATTGTATCCATCTGTCTTTGTTTTTCTTCATTCTTCTTTGCTCTGAATGAGGAGAAACCTATTGTTGCATCTAGATGGCTGCTTGCAAGCCTTTAAGATCCCAATTACTACTTGCCAGAGTAGAGTGTGGTACCATGTTTTTGTGTAGTATGTTATGCCAATTGAGCTTGTTTTCCCCGTGACCATGGTCCCAAGCTCACACGTCCAACTACTCACTCCCTCTGGGTAGCTGGCTATGGCCAAGAAGTGAATACAACCTTGTCTCTTGTCAGCTTTACTATATACCTGGACATTCTTACAGAACATACAAATACACTTGTAGAAATATTGTCTGCCAACCCTATACATGGTCTTGGGCACACTCCCCCCTGCATAGACATACCTAATTGTTCAGCATGTCCATCCATCTGTCCACCCATAGATGAATGTTTGCCATCACTGACAACACAGTACTGTATGTGCAAAAGGGTTCATCTTTTTTGTTTGTACCTCCCATGCACCTCTCTATGTCTTCCTCTTTCTCAATGCCACTGTGTTGGTCACTCACATTTGGTACATTGCTCTTCTCTTCACCCAAATCAATACTTGTCTCTACCTGTCTAGCAGTGTTCCCTCCCTTCCACTCTCATCCCTGGTCACCAACAAAGAAAATTACCATCTATGTATAATTATTTCCTTGATATTTTACAATAATGGACTAATACAATATTTGTCCTTCTGTGATTGACTTATTTCACTGAGCATAATGTCCTCCAAGTTCATCCACATTATGCAGTGTTTTGCAGATTCTACATTATTCTTTAGGGTTGCATAGCATTCCATTGTGTGTATGTACCATAGTTTGGTTATCCATTCTTCTGTTGGTGGGCACCTTGGTTGTTTCCCATCTTTTGGCTATTGTAAATAGTGCTGCGATGAACACAGGTATGCACATATCTTATCTTGTCCTGGCTCTCACTCCCTCAGGATCTATACCTGGCAATGGAATTGCTGGGTCAAATGGCATGCTTCCATAGGATTTATAACCTTGGAAACCCTATGGGGAAGTTATACTCTGTTCCATAGGATTACTGTTTGTCAGAATCGACTGGATGGAAGTGGATTAGTGGATTGTACTTTCACAGGCTCTTCAATCATAAAAGCACAAAACAGTTGGAACTCAAATACTCATGGAAATTCTTTACAGTTTCATCTACTATATTTTCATTTTTTAAAATAGATAATCTTCTTCTTATTATTATTATTATTCTCAAGCTCCTGATCTTATTACCCTTTTCCTCAGAATATACATATGGTCCCCAGGTTATGAAAGAGATCTGCTCCTAAGTGCGTCTTTAAGAATTTTTAGTTCAGTTGGAGCAGATGCATGCAGTTCTTATTTAGCTTTATTTTAATTCAGAAAAAAGCTCAAGGCCTTTCAATGATTTTAAAATTGCAGTGCAGCAAGTGAAAGTAATTATGACAAAGAATTTGTTGTGAGTAGGGGTTGGTTCAAGGAGCTCTGGTGGTGTGGTGGTTAAAGTATTTGGCTACTAACCAAAAGGTTGGTGATTCCAATGCACCAATTGGTCTATGGGAGAAAGATGAGGCAATTTGCTTCCATAAAGATTTACACAGCCTTGTAAACCCTATGGTACAGTTCTACTCTGTCCTATAGGGTCACTATGAGTTGAAATCAGCTTCATGGCAGTGGGTTTTTTTTTTTTGTTAATGGTTAGTTCAATCATTTCAAAGTGAAAGTAAATTTACTAACATTAAAGGATAAGTAGGAGTTGTCTCTATGTCAGATGTTCATAACCTAGGGACTCCTTGTAAATATACCCCTTAATCCTCAGTGATTAAGTGAAGCCACAGGTGGGAAAACCTTCAAATTTCTACCAACAAACATATAGATTTGGCTAAATCTTCACCCAGTCTATTTCTTTCTTCTTGTAGCAATGGACCATACCTAGGAATTTCCTAAGGTAATCTTTCCAGTATTGATTTAGATCCTATCTCTTCCTTTCTCCTCAGTTGCTTATTGTAATGATTTTTTTTTTTTCTCCTCTGTGTTCTGTTTCTCCTTAACAAAATGAGTTACACAGATTGAAATCTTTTCCATCATAAAAACAATAAAAAGCTAACTTTCTCTGTACTGTGCCTTTAGACCTCAGCCCACTACTGACATAATTTTCAAAGAGATCATGAAGTACATCTTTGTTGCTAAATATAATGGATGCTTTTCAACAGTTTTCTATCCCAAATCACTGTTGTTCACTCTTTCCTTTAGATACTTTGTCTTTCATGATACCTATTGCTCTAATGTTTTACATATTTTTCTCATAGCCACTAAACATCTGCTTTGTAGGATCTTCTGCATTATACAAAATTAGAATTAATATTTGACATGTGGTATGTATGAAGTGTGAATCCAGGGAAATTGGAAGTCATCAAAAATGAAATATAATGCATAAAGGTCAATACCCTAGGCATCAGTGAACTGAAATGGACTGGCATTGACCATGTTTAATTAGAAAATCATGTGGTTTACTATGCCAGAAATGACAGAGAGGAATGACATCACATTCATCATCAAACAGAACATTTCAAGTTCTACCCTAAAATACAACACTGTAAGTGATAATAGTCCATATGCCAACAATGAAGAGAAGTTAATATGACTGTTATTCAAATTTATGCACCAGTCAGTGATGCCAAAGATTAAGAAATTGAAAGTTTTTACCAACTTTTGCAGTCTGAAACTGATCAAACATGCAATTGAGATTCATTGATGATTACTGGTAATTGAATGCAAAAGTCGGAAACAAAGAAGGATAAGTAGTTGGAAAATATGACGGTTGAGGTAGAAATGATGCCAGAGATTGCATGATAGAATTTTGCAAGACCAACGACTTATTCATTACAAATACCTTTTTTCACAACACATAAAAGGTGACTATATACTCTTGGACTTCACTTGATGGAATGCATTGGAAACAAATGGACTACATCTGTGGAAAAGGACAGTGGAGAAGCTCAGTATCATGAGGCACCAACTGTGAAACAAAGTTAATTGCTCACATGTAGGCACAAGGTGAAGTTGAAGAAAACTGGAACAAGTCTATGAGAACCAAAGTATGACCTTGAGTATATCCCACCTGAATTTAGTGACCATCTGAAGAATAGATTTGAGGCATTGACCACCAATAACTGAAGGCCAGTGGGATGACTTCAAGGACATCATACATGAGGAAAAAAAAAAAGCCATTGAAAAGACAGGAAAGGAAGAAAAGCAAAAATAGATGTCAGAAAAGTCTCTGAAACTTGCTCTTGAACAAGAGTAGCTAAAGAAAATAGAAGAAATGATGAATTAAAAGAGCTGAACAAAAGATTTCAAAGGGCAGCTCCAGAAGACAAAGCATTATAATGAAATGTGCAAAGACCTGGGGTTAGATAATCAAAAGGGAAGAACGTGCTTGGCATATCTAAAGCTAAAAGAACTGAAGAAAAGATTCAAGCCTCAAATTGCAATATTGAAGGATTCTATGGGCAAAATATTGAATGATGCAACATACATCAAAAGAAAATGGAAGAGATACACAAAATCACCATACCAATAAGTGTTTGTCACCATTTAACCATTTGAGCAGGTAGTATATGGTGAACAACCAATGGTATTGGAGGAAGAAGTCCAAGCTACACTGAAGGTCCTAAAAGACTGACTACCCACTGAGATGTTTCTACAAATAGATGTCATGGTGGATATACTCATTCATCTATGCCACAAAATTTGGAAGACAGCTACCTGGCCAACTGACTGGAAGAGATTGATATTTGTGCCCATTCCAAAGAAAGATGATCCAACAGAATGTGGAAATTATTGAATATATCATTAGTATCACATACAAGTGAAATTTTGCTGAAGATTTTTAAAAAACGATTTCACTAGTACCTTGACAGGAAACTTCCAGAAATTCAAGCCAGATTCAGAAGAGGATGTGAAATGAGGGATTTCATTGCTGACATCAGGTGGATTTTCCCTGAGTGTAAAGAATACCAGAAAGATGTTTACCTGAGTTTTATTGACTATGCAAAGGCATTCTACTGTGTGATTCATAACAAATTATGGATTACATTGTGAAGAATGTGAATTCCAGAACACTAAACCATACTCATTAGGAACCTGTACATACACCAGGAAGAAATTGTTCAAACAGAATAAGGGAATATTATATGGTTTTAAATTGGGAATGGTATACTTCCAGGTGGTGTCTTTTCACCATACTATTAATCTGGACATTGAGAAAATAATCCAAGAAGCTGTATTATATGAAGAAAGACAGGGCATCAGGATTGGAGGAAGGCTCATTAACAACTTGTGATATGCAGATGATACTACCTTGTTTGTTGAAAGTGAAGAGGACTTGAAACTTACTGATAAAGATCAAAGACTACAGCCTTCAGTATGATGTACATCCTAACATAAAGAAAACAAAAATCCTCAAAATTGGACCAAAAAGCAACATCATGATAAAACAGAGGAAAGTTGACATTGTCAAAGATTTCAGTTCACTTGGATCCACAATCAATGCCCATAGAAGCAGCAGTCAGGGAATTAAAGGATGTATTACATTGAGCAAATCTGTTGCAAAAGATCTCTTTAAAATGTTAAAAAACAAAGATGTCACTTTGAGGACTAAAGTGGGCCTGACCCAAGCCCTGGTATTTTCATGGCCTCATATTGGAAAATTAATAAGAAAGACTGAAGAAGAATTGATGCATTTGAATTATGGTATTGGGGAAGAATATTGAATATACTATGGACTACAAAAACAATGAACAAATCTGTCTTGCAATAAGTGTAGAAAGAATGTTCTTTAGGAGGGACAATGGCACCACTTTATCTCATGTACTTTGAATATGTTATCAGGAGGGACCAATCCCTGGAGAAGGACATGATGCTCTGTAAAATAAAGAGTCAGCAAAAAAGACTATGAGACCAGAACTAGATGGTGCCTGACTACCACTGTCAACCACTTGGAGGGTGATCTATGTAGGGATCCTGGATAGAATGGGAGAACAATGTGGAACAAAACTGAAGATCATTAAAAAAAAAAAGGGACCAGTTTTGCTGGTCTGATAGAGCCTGATGGAACTTCTGAGACTATAGCCCCTAGCTTCCCTTCAGATCTGGAAGGCTTCCAGCCAAACTGAAAACAGACAAATGAGCTGAACGTTTATATTCGGTAGACATGCTCCTTGGGCAGATCAATCATGGGAGAATAGAAGGGCTTTGTATGCTTAGGAAGACAGCTCAGGGGGCAAGAGTGCATGGGAGGGAAAGACACAGGGAAGATGTAACTATGGGAAAGAAGTGGAGGGGAGCTGTTGCATTGTGGGAAATTGCAGTCAATGTGTCATGAGACAGAGTATATGTGAGCTGCTGTATGGAAAGTGAATTTGCTCTGTAAACTTTCACCCAAATCACAATTTAAAAAAATAAAAAAAAGTGGAAGTCTTCAATGAAATGGATTTACAAAGTGGCTGCAACAATGAACTCAAACATAGCAATGATTGTGAGGATGGCACAGGAACCAGACAATGTTTTGGTCTTTCACACTGGGTTGCTATGTGTTGGGAATTACTCAGTGGCACTTAACAAAAGCATCCATTAGTATTTTTATTTTCTTTGGCCTGTACGAACTACATGATACCATTGCCAAAAGAATTAGAGTAAAAATAGATTTTAGTGAAATTTTTGAAATAAATTCCATATGTATAATCACACTTAAATCATGGGGAAAGGAGGCACTTATAAAAAATTGCAGTTATATTCTAATTTAACTTTACTAGATATTTTGCCTTTATTACAACTTCAGGTTGGTATGCTTCTGTATAGAAAAATAACTTTATGTATGTAAAACATTTGAAGGCAATTTTAATTGCCGGAGTTCTATGATTAGACTACTTTCTTCTCTTCTTCTTTATACAGTAGGATATAATGTGACCTAGAAAGGCTTTATAAAAGTTAATATGTTTAAGAAATCTGTAATGATATTAATTAAGTTTGATCTTGCCTCTAGGGTAGGACAATCTTTTAATTGTTTTTTTAATTAGCCTGTGACATGTAAATTTTTTCCATATCAGGTAGCATCACCAAAGTTAAGAGGAAAAAAATAATAATTTTATCACATCACTTTTTTTTTTTTTTTTTCCGGGGGCAGGAGGAAAATACTATATTGATTTAACTTGGGGGCGGGGCGGCCCTGCCGGCTCAGAACTTCTGGAACTGCTTCTTGGTGCCTGCGGCCTTGGTGACCTTGAGCACATTGAAGCGCACTGTCTTGCTCAGGGGCCAGCACTCGCCCACCGTGACGATGTCGCAGATCTGGACGTCCCTGAAGCAGGGGGACAGGTGCACAGACATGTTCTTGTGACGCTTCTCAAAGCGGTTGTACTTGCGGATGTAGTGCAGGTAGTCGCGGCGGATGACGATGGTTCTCTGCATCTTCATCTTGGTCACCACACCAGACAGAATGCGCCCTCGGATGGAGACGTTACCAGTGAAAGGGCATTTCTTATCAATGTAGGTGCCCTCGATAGCCTCCTTGGGCGTCTTGAAGCCCAGACCGATGTTCTTGTAATAATGCGGGAGCTTCTCCTTGCTAGTTTCTCCCTGCAGGACCCTTTTTTTGTTCTGGAAGATGGTCGGCTGCTTTTGGTATACACGCTCGGTCTGAATGTCCGCCATCTTCCCAGCCGCTTGGGAAAAAGAGCATCACATCACTTTTTAGAAAGGAACTGACTTCATATCAGGTGTTAATTAATAATAATTTTATGTAGCATACCAAATTAACAACATTTCTGATTTTTTATGTTACTGATATAAAAGTTATAATGAATTAATTCTATAAATATTTGTTGAGTGACTATAATATGAATAATCCTGAGTGAGACATGAAGAGAAAAGAAAATGAGTGAGTCATGCCTGAAAAGTAAATTTCGTCAGGATGGGATCATGTTCTATTCATCTTTACAGCCCCAGAACTGGCCACATTGTGAATACTTAGAAGATGCTCACTAAATGTTGAATATGCTGAATAAAAGCATGAAATCATAATTAATGTAATGGAGAATCAGTCTAAGAGAAATACACAACCCTGAACATAGGAATATAAGTTCCTTGTTGTTGTATATAAGTGAGTCAATTCTAATACATAGTGACCAAATTCTAATACATAGGACCGAGTAGAACTTCCCCATATGGTTTCCTAGGCTGTAGTCTTTCCAGGAGTAGAAGGCCTGTCTTTTTTTCCACTTGGCAATTGGTACATCCAAATTGCAGTCCCTTTGGTTAGCAGCCAGGTGCTTAACCATTGTGCCACCAAGGCTCCTTATGTGACTTAGAAAGGTCTAAAGTGATGTGAGAAGTCATCATATTAGGTTAGGATTGGGGAAGAGCACCAATCTGGGCAGGTTTCATGTGAAAGTACTTCTTAAGATGGTCTTAGAGGATGGAATGGAATTTTAACAGTCAGAAATAGAGTAGAGAGCAATCTAGACAGAGAAAAGTAATATGAAACACAGTACAGAGATGGGAATGCATGGAAGGTGTTAGGTAAATAATGACTGATTCAGACTGATGGCAATGTGAAGTACAGCTAGGAGACTATGAAAAAATTAAGATTGCAATTTAATATGGTCTGCTAGAATCAGAGAAAACCAAAAGGCGTAATTTATATTACCCAGTTTTCTTTTAAGGAGCCCTAGGGTGCAATGTTTAAAGTGCTAGGTTGTTACCCGAAAAGTTGGAGATTCAAACCCATCAGCTGTTGTGTGGGAGCAAAGACTTGGCCATCTACTCTCATAAAGATTACAGCCTAGGAAGCCCCATGGGGCAGTTCTACTCTGTCTTGTAGGGTCACTATGAGTCAGAATCAACTCAATGGCAATCAGCAAAAACAGCAATCATTTTCTGTTCAACTGTCAATGTATTTAAACAAATCCCTTCTAACTGAATTGACAGTCAAAGTATAGTTGTTATAAGCCAAATGTTCCAGTTTTTAAGGAGGTAGGGCTAAGGGCCTTCTTAGAACAATTTCCTGGAGCCTTGCATGTGATCTCATGTTATCACAATACCTAGGCACAAAGCTACATTCACATAGTAATCGTAGAAACATTTATTGAGAAATTATTGTAAAACTGTATGAAGATTTTACTGATACTTAATATGAGTTGGACTGAGCCTAGTAGATAGAGTCAGACAGTTCATTAAAAATATTGTCTTAGAATTACATTAATACTTGCAGGTTGTTGTCAGGTGCTGTGAAGTCTGTGAGGATGCATAGCAGCCCTATGTAAAATAGAACAAAACAACACTTGGCCCTGTGCTGTCCTCATTGTCTTTGCTATGCTTGAGCCCATTGTTGCAGCCACTGTGTCAATCCATTTTGTTGAGGGTCTTCCTCTTTTTCATTGACCCTCTACTTTACCAAGCATATATCCTTCTCTAGGGACTGGTCCCTCCTGACAACATGACCAAAATACAAAAGATGAAGTCTCATCATCCTTGCTTCTAAGGAGCATTCTGGCTGTATTTCACCCAAGACAGACATGTTATTCTGGCATTTCATGGCTATGTGATGTTCTTTGCCAACACCATAATTCAAATGCATCAATTCTAATATACATTATCTAATTTTCATTTGCAAATAAGAAGAGAGCAATTATTAAACCCTAGTTTTCACAGGGGGAGCTCTGGTAGCGTAGTGCCTAAGGCATGTGACTGCTAAGCAGAAGGCTGGTGGTTCAAACCCACCAGCCACTCTTCGGAAGGAAGATGGGGCAATCTACTTCCATAGTGTTACTGCCTCGGAAACCCAAGGAGGGGTTGCTATGAGTTGGGTCCGACTCAATAAGTTTTTACAGGTGAAGAAACTGAGACTCAAAGAGATTAAGGGACTTGACTGAGTTTACATAGCTAGTGTGTGTTAGAGATGAGAATCCAACCCACATTTCTGACTTCAAAAGTGAGGTTTGTTTCTCTATAATAAAATATGAATTGTCTCAGTAAATAACCATACGTTGTCTGTTCAAAGATTGTTCATTCCAAAACTTTACCTTTATTTTATTTTTCTCATACATTCTAGCTGATTGCATGATGGCAAACATTCGAAAACTGAAACTTTCAGTCAATAATTCATGACATTTCATCTGTGATGTCCAACACACAGATACTTACAAGCACAGAATAGAAAAAAAAAAAAATTCTGAACTAAATCTTAGAAAGCATATGGTCCCATATTCTCATTCTGCAGATGACAATCTCTTCAAAAAACACAGCAGGGTTCCCCATAAATCTAGTTAAAAAACTAGAAACAATACTACAGTAGCAACATTTTTAGAGGAAATGGGTTTGCTTCCTTAGGTTTTTCATTTAAATAGTCCGTTTTTTATGGTTGGAGAAAGGAGGCATTCTGTTGTGACTTTTAGTAAAGAAAAAGCAAGCCAGACCATTTCTGTCAAATTAAGTAGGAAGGAACAGAACTCCAGGCAGCTATCTGTCTTTAGCTCACTCTTGTTACCAGATTGGTTTAAGATATCTAGTAGACATGACAATGCTATGGCCTGATAGGAAAGACTTTTAAAATATATAGTATAGGAATCAAGCATTGAAAAGAATAATTGAGTTATTTCTCATAATGTATGAGTTTTTTAACATCTGCAGAGAAAGAACACTGTTGACTTAGCACAAAATAATGACAAAGCCTGAGAATTACAAATTGTTCTGAAATGACATCACTGGAGCATGAGAATCAAGTCCACTAAAAGGATGTTCAGTTGTATTTTATCTTTCTAAAGTTTCCCTTGTAATTTAGAATATTTCATTTACTCAAAGATGATGCAACAATGCATATTAAAGTGTTAGTGGTTTTAGCTATAATCTCAATTGTATTCTTTCAACTGAAGTCTTTATTATTTTAAGCTTAATGAATTTTCTCCATAAATAATCCATGAAAATAAATTTATTTTTTCCATTTCATATCAAGTTATCAATACTCTTAAATAATTAGATACTTAGTATTGCTTGTCAAAGTGGCAGGTATTAAGGATGGCAGACCTGGGACTGCTCAGAGAGTTTACAGTTATTCATGAATTTTTAATACAAGGTGATAAGTCCAATTAAAATTTATAATGCAAAAGAAAAATATAGCACCTGGTAGAGCATAGGTAGGGTGCATGGGCCGACACCAGGGCCTAAAGAATCAGTAAAGGGACAATTTCAATATTCAAAAAATTTTTGAGACACTTAAACTTAGTACAGTTAGTAACACTTCTGTTCCTCTTTGAAATCTGTTCTTTAACAGTTTCAATGTCTTAATATACAGTAATTATTAATAATTGCTAATGTAACATATAATATTGCTATAATATAAAATGAACATTTTTTTTGCATATTCTCAATTTATTTATCTAGAATAAACATGTTTATTTAGAACAAGATAATGCTAAGCAAAAAATAGTAAAAAAAAGAAAATGCTCTTTTAAATTTTAAACTCTAGGCTATATTTCTCCTAGGTTTTAGGAGGTAACAGAAGTTTGCAATCAAATGTGGTTGAAATAATGGATTTCTTCTATGTTTGGGTCAGTAACTTCTCTTACCTCAGGGATCATAGCTGTAACAAGGAAAACTGAGGAAAAAGTAATACCTCTTCTTACTTGGCTCTCACTAGCCAACACAGAGATTAGAGGATGAGCAGAGACACTGAGGAAGAAAAGGTAAGAAAAGACTCAGAAGGGCTTTTATTATTGTTGTACTAGAAATATAGGCTGTGGACAAAGGTTTCAAAATGATTTTAATTTTTAAAACACTGTGAATTTCACTAAAAACTATTTCTGGGATGCTGAATTATGAATCATGAAATGATTAAGATAAACCAAGTATAATAAAAGAGAACAATAAACAAATCACTGAACAAATTTCTCAAGGATTGATATTCTAACCCAAAATTAACTATGCACTGTGTAACATTTAAAGATTATTTTATTCTTTTGTAGTTGATGTTACTTACCTCAGTAAACCATTCTAAGTTTATGAAAAATAAGAATATCTAAAATACCAACTGTTCGGTTAAATGCCATACCATAGAGAGAGCTTGAAAAGAGAAATTACAATTGTAGGTCAAGCAGGATGTAGAGATAACACTCACTGGTCAAGTAGTTTGTGAAGTAGTTTCAGGGTAAATAATTGTAGGCAAATTGCTGTAGTGCTATCCAGGCATTTTCTACCAATGAAGAAATTGTAACCATCAATATTTTTCGTGATTCCTCCTGTGCCAGCAATTGCTCTATTAAAAAGGCTAGGTGGACAAACCCCACTTTATCACTGAGTGATGAATCAGCATGCATCCAGTTGCAATTTGGAAGTAGACACAGGCTTTACCTTCCCACATCTCCATTTCTTGCCAACAGTCACTTTTGTGGCAATTCTTTTATACTACCCACCCAGGGTTAGGCCAGACTTTATCTCTGGCCAATTTGAGCTGGATAAAAACATTCCTGACCTCTGGCCAGGTCATCAGGGACCAGCTGCACTTCAGACTAGCCATCTTCTCTTTCTCTCTCTAGTCACCTGGGATAAAAACAATCTGGAAGGGTTCGATCCTTCTTTACTGACTGCCTCTGCAACCACTCTGTCATCTACTTACCCAAAGATGAGTCTTCAAACATCAGCGGCCTATGTTTCCTTTTTCTGCCTACCAGCCACCCGGAGCTGGTTCCTCATGACTTAGGACTCTGTCCTCACCACTGTCTGTGTATCCCTCCTCTGAATTAGCCACTCCAAACTCAGTCAGAGTCTCTTTGCCCCTTTTGAGTTCATTAATTCTCTAAAATGGCTTATAAAATTCACAAAAATCATTACCTATACTTAGAGAACCATTTTTTATGACCAGGGGGACATGTATGGTACACTTACATTTTTCATCTCTCTTGTGTCTTGGGATGCTAGGGTCCAACTTACAGTATGTGCTGGCATCTGGCAGGAACATGTATAACTGTTTATAACTGAAGAAACATTTGGTGATACCAAATCATGGTTTGTAGAGGGTATTGAATGAGAAGATGCATCCTGGAGTTATGAATGTATAAAAGTTTGATTTTTTTTTTTTTGCTTTTGGACAGCAAGGTAAGCCTTGTAAGTATATGTATGGTTTACTGTGTGTCATTTGAAAGTTGTGATTTGGTGATGATGTTATTTTCAAGTGCAATTCCATATCTTTATGCAAATCATACATGCTTTCTAAATTTGTTTGCCAGCCTCCCCCCCTCAAAACCCTCCCCTCCCATATGTTTTCAGAAGCTGCTATGCTAATTTTTGTTTACAGCACCATATAACAATGGGGCCAGATGTGACAAGCTTTACTTCAGGCACACTCTTATTAGGCAGCTTAGTGTGGGTTGAGAAATCAATAAAATAGGAAGACCCTCTGTTCCTGTGAAGAATAAGCCAGGAGTAAGTGAGGTGCCAAATGACTTACAGCTCTGACAAGTTGGAAAGCATTTACCTGTCAGGGGATTTAGGAGGCAATGCTCTGGTAGCATAGTGCCTAAGGCACTTGACTGCTAACCAGAAGGCTGGCGGTTCAAACCCACCAGCCACTCCTCGGAAGGAAGGTTGGGCATTCCTACTTCAGTAGTGATACTGCCTCGGAAACCCAAGGAGGGGTCGCTATGCCGACTCGATGGCAAATAACAACAACAACAACAGCAGGGAATGCAGCACCAAGAAGGAGATTCAAACAAGAATTATGTGCAACCATTGCAGTGGGTCCGACTCGACGGCACATAACAACAATAACAACAACAACATTGCAGGGTGCCTTTAAGTGCTACCGCATGCTTCCAAAAGTTTCACACAATGAAATAAATTTGTTAAGAACAAATGATTTTTCTCAAATTTCATTGTAACTCTCCTACCTCTAGAGTACAAGAGAACATGTCTCCCACATACTACTTAACAAAATCGAGCTTACCTAACAACATTTTAACATGACTCAGTTATTCAGCATGCATTCCATTACTGAAAAACCTTATATCAACCATATCTAACAAACAAAATAATTTGGCCTTGAAAGGGTAACCAGAAAGAGATGCATCAGGCACGGTCTAGGAGAGTTCTGGGCACAGGCCTGCCATTGTTCTAAAAGACATGTCACCAAATCTCATGCATGGATATTCCTACCAATCCAGGAAGCCCCTCAAAAGAGAGCTCCAAGGTCCCTTAGTCATTGGTGCCTAATATATGTGCATGACTCAATGAATATGCGTGATTGACTGCCTTGCAGTCCTCCCTCCCCTATGCTTCCTGAAGTTTGCTACCAGGGCTTTCCTATGGAGTTCCTATCATTTACACATGGTTAAGTTGCCTGGATATTTTAGAGGAAAAGAGCACCTTTATTACATGAGAATTCCAAAGACTATTTCCAGAAACAGGCCAAATGGAGTTCTTTGTCTCGTACTTCCATATTCACAGTCTAGTATCATGCAAATAGTATATTTCAAAGTATTTTAAAAAACAAAACAAAACCTGTACACTTTTTTTGTAGTTTATTATTTGAATGAGATAGAAAGATCTACTTTATCTTCTTGTTTTTACAATATACTTTTTTAAAAAAGAATGAAGTGAGCAAAGGAAAAATAGGAGGAAGTTAATTTGGGAATTGTATCTAGGTTGAAACTTATTTATCTTAATTACCGAAAGTCTAAGGGTGGATAAAAATTGTACCAGTTTACAATGAAATTATCTAATTTCCCTTCATGCTGAAATTGTTAAAAACTTCTGTTTTGGTTCCATTATTTTCATTGCTCTCTGAGAATAGGGAAGGTGCCTGTTACTTTTTAGAACTTTTCTGTGACCATATAAGCATTCCCTATTTCTTCTATAAACCTGCAATATGCAAGTGACACAACCTTAGTTGCTGAAAGTGAAGATGACTTGATGCACTTACTGATGAAGATCGAAGACTACAGCCTTAAATATAGATTACATCTCAACATAAAGAAAACAAAAATCCTCACAATCTGACCAATAAGCAACATCATGATAAGTGGAGAAAACACTGAAGTTGCCAAGGATTTCATTTTACTTGGATCCACCATCAATGCCTATGGAAGTAATAGTCAAGAAATCAAATGATGTATTGTATTGGACAAGTCTGCTGTAAAAGACCTCTTTAAAGACTAAGGGGTGCCTGACCAAAGCCATGGTATTTTCAATAGCCTCATAGGCATGTGGAAGTTGAATAGTGAATAAGAAAGACTGCAGAAGAATGGATGCATTTGAATTGTGGTTTTGGCTAAGAATATTGAATGTACCATGGATATGAAGAACAAACAAATATGTCTTGGAGGAAGTACAGCCAGAATGCTCCTTAGGGTGAGAATGGCCAGACTTCATCTCTCACACTTTGGTTATGTTGTCAGAAAGGCCTAGTCCGTGGAGAAGGATATCATGCTGGGTCAAATAGAGGGTCAGTGAAAAAGGGAAGACCTCAATGAGATGCACTGTGGTAATGGGCACAGGGCTGCCATTGTTCCAAAAGGTATGTCACCAAATCCCGTGCATGGATATTCCTACCAATCCAGGAAGCCCTTCTAAAGAGAGCTCCAAAGTCCCTTAGTCATTGGTGCCTGATGCATATGCATGACTCAATGAATATGTGTGATTGACTGGCTTGCACCACCCCCTTCTTTCCTGAAGTTTGTATGGCAGTGATTGTGAGGATAGTGCAGGACCAGGCAGTGTTTTTTGCTCTTGGACGAAGAGACCAAACCATCTTGATGACAACTAACAATACAGCACAACAACAATTTCTTCTGTAATTCTTAGATACTTGGAATATGGACTGTAAAATTTGGTATTTAAATTTACATCATCATATCCCACTACCATTGAGTCGATTCTGACTCACAGCAACCCCCATTGATTTTCCAAGGCTGTAAATCTTTACACTACATTGCCTCCTCTTTCTCTTGTAGTATAGCTGGTGGATTTAAACCTCCAACCTTCTGGTCAGCACCCAAATGCCTTACCCACTATACCAACAGAGCTCCTTATATTGTCATATACTGTTCAGTATTTATTTCTTGTGTATTCTCTTAAACAATCTGCTGTATTGTGAAGTTTTTAATCTAGTAGTTATTTATTTAGCTTTTTGATGTGTTCCTTGCATTTTAGGAAAATTTTTCTGATTGCTCTGGTAGCACAGTGTCTAAGACATTTGACTGCTAACCAGAAGGTTGGGTGCAAACCCATCAGCCACTCTGCAGAAGGAAGATTGGGCAATCTACTTCCTTAAAGATTTACTGCCTCAGAAACCCAAAGGGGGTTGGTCTGTCAGAATCCACTCCATGGCAGTGAGGTTTTTTTTTTTTGGTTTTGCTGATTGCATTTCATTATTACCTAGACAAAGCATAAACAGAGTTGTAAAGGAGTTCAAAAAACATTTGGGACCAAAAGTATATGATTGAATTAAACTTAGTTTTTGCTGAATTAAACTGATTTTTTTTTTTTTTTTTTTTAAACTTCACAGCAAGATGTTTATTGAGCACCTCTGGCTCCAGCCAAGTGCTCTCACTAATTAGTCCTCACACCCTGAGATGAAGGAATTTTTGTCCCCATTTTACAAATGAGGAAATGGAGGCCCAGAAAGTGGTGGAGGCAGTTGGCCCAGGTTGGGCTTCAAAGCCCACGGTCTCACAGCAGCCGCCATCTCTCCGGAGGATGAGAGGAGCTGGGGCGTAGGCATCCAGAGCATGTGCAATGTGGGGCTCAGTGCCAGACATTCACATCTTCTTCCTAGGAGCAAGTAGTGAGGACAGAGAGTAGCACAGGGTGGAAGGTGGTGCCGACACAGGCCTGCATGCATGTGTGCCCGGCTGGCCGCAGGGAAGCTGTACAGTAGGACCCGGCCCTCAGCGTTGCCTGTCACCAGGCTGTCCCCGTCAAGGGAGCACTCACAGCCCACTGAATATAGCCTTCTACCTTGTGTTCCTCCTACTGCCGCCATCTGCTCATCTGATAGGGCCAAACCATAGAGGAGAGGGCCAGGTTAGTTGCCATTTGTTTGTGCCAGGAACACAGACTCCTGTGGGTGCAAGGTGAGGCCAGAGCAGGTGTACCTCTCATGGAAAATCTGTCTGGAGATCTTGGCGGAGGTCTTGAAGTCCAGGCCATGGTGGTCTGGTTGGCAGAGTCCCAGCTGGAGACACCTGTGCTGCTCAGAAACTCAGAGCCTTTGTGGAGGAAGAGGATATCCAGAGTCTGGACAATTGCCTTGTAGCCTCTCACCACCTTGGTGTGATAGTTAAGGGTATGTGTCAACTTGTTTGGACCTAATTTTGGGTGATTGGGCAGATGGATATTCCCCATGATGAGACTGGTAATCAACTCTACGGTGGAAATCTACAGTAAGCAGCTGAATAGCTGCCTTAGGGATGTGGTCTACTTCTTAAACTGGTCTTTTTTACTTGACTGCCTGGGACTTCATTTTTGCTTAGCTGCATTCACAAGAGACAACTCAGATTTTTCACAAGCGTCTGTCATTTGGTCATGTTCATTGTTAGAACTAGGGAGTGTGTTGTCTTGGTAATCAAGCCAGGATGTGAAAGAAATAGACTTTAAACAATGGGAATCTTGATAAAGCTGTCTTTTTGTATAAAGTGGGCCTAAAAAATATTTATGACAAGGATGTAATAAAGAGAGTGAGTTATTTTAAAGAGCCTTGGAGCTGGCCTTGTTTAAAGTTTCTTAGACAATTTGAAGAGTTTTGGTTTTAACAAGCTGTTTCAGGGAAATGAGGTGCTGGTACTGAAATGATTATTGCAAATTCATAAGATATCTCATTAAAACTGTTTAAACATCAACCAGTGATATTTTATAATCCCACCTGAAGGATATGTGACTATGATGGAAAACCTCTATACTTAGTTCCTGGAGTCAATCAATTGAGTAAGTAAGCCTTACTTTCTCAATTACACAACAGAAGCCCAATCCCTACCCCAAATCCATCCTTCTTGTGACCCCAATCAAAGACTAACCGAACAAATGACTGTTACAATTTCTTTGTACCCTGAACTATATGTGTCTTTGTTAGAAGTTACTTAGTGGGAGTTATCAATTCTCACTTTTGTGGGCTGGTGTCTCCCTACACTCTCATGTACCTTTCTTTTTCTTTTTTCCCTGAATAAATCCTCTTAATCTCATTTCTGCTCCCTCCTCCACCTTTCCACCTTTTTTTTTTTTTTGCCTCAAGGCAATTATAAGTAAACCAAAAATCCAGTTCCACTGAGTTGATTCTGACAGTCTGTGAGCTTATAGGACAGAGTACAACTCACCTCTAGGGTTTCTGGTGGATTTGAACCACTGACCTTTTAGTTAGCAGCTGAATGCTTACCACTGCACCATCAATTTTATCAATACTTCCATCCGCCTGTTTTTTTAAAAATAGAAACAAAAACAAAAACAAAAAACTATTAGTATTTTAGCATTTATGACCAGCTATGATTATAGGATTTTCTAAAGTGTTTTTAGTCCATTTTCAATTTCCTTTTTTTCTCAATTACTATTATCATTAAGCCAGATGAATGTAGGAAGGTGAAATTGTGATCTATTAAACAAGCATCTTGATCTCTCTGAATCCTAAACAGAGAGATTTGCTATGTCCTGAGATTCATGACATGATGAGTGTATATATCCTCCTTAGCTGGCTGACAGCCTGACATTCTGAATAATAACAAACACATTGTAAACTTATGGCAAAATTCATCCATCTTACATTTAGTTCCTTATTTCAGTCTTCCTTTATTATGCCCCACTTGGTGTTGAGACATCTATCAGCAGGAAGCAAGCATAAACATTTGGCTAGAATGTTTAGAAACTTTCTTAAAAAGATGGGATAATAGAAATACTATATTTAGAGCATTAAAAGTTTTACTCTTAAAGCCATTTCTACTCTAGTATCTGCTTTCTTGTAGGATCAAAAAAATTGAGAAGCTCTCTGGAAAGAAAGAAACAAATGAAGACAAATGATTGTTTTGAACTTCATTTATTTTATTTGTCTTAATGTTTGAATCTCTGAGAGATGAGTTTTGTCTTTTGAGTGGTTTAGAAAAATTATAGGTTGTTTGAAGGTAATGTAGATCAATAAAATTTTTCTGAAGAGACAGCAAAAATATTTATCTTTTATTTCTTTTGAATTATCAAAAATTAACTACTGCATAGTATTTTAAGAATTTAAGTGTGTGAAAAGTTTTCTGTCATTTGTTGCTGATGGGGATTTGAATTGCTGCTGCTTTTTAGAAAGAGTTTTTCGTTTTTTTAAATTGTGATTTGGGTGAAGATTTACAGAGCGAATTCACTTTCCATACAGCGGTTCACATACACTTTGTCTCATGACATTGACCACAGTTTACCACAATGCAACAGTTCCTCTCCCACTTCCTCCCCATAGTTACCTCTTCCCAGGGTTCATCCCTCCATGCACTCCTGCCCCCTGAGCTGTCTCCCTGTGCATAAGCAGCCCTTCTTTCTCCCATGATTGTTCTCTCCAAGGAGTGTATCTACCTGAGTTAAATGTTCAACTCATATGCCTATCTTTTGTTTGGCTCGAAACCATGCGTGTGGGTTCAATTCCAGATCTGAAGGGCAGCTAGGGGCCATAGTCTCAGTGGTTCCACCAGGCTCTATCGGATCAGCAAACCTGGTCCTGCCCCACCCCCCTTTTTTTTCTCCAAATGTTTTTGAGTTTTGTTCCACATTGTTCTCCTTCTCTATTAAGGATCTCCTACATAGATCCTCTTCCAAGTGGATGACAGTGATAGCTGGGCACCATCTAGTTCTTCTGCTCTCATAGTCGTATAGGCTACATATCGGATGGTGTACCAGTCACTAGGACTAATTGTTTCCATAAATTTTGTTTTCTTCATTCTTCTTTGCTCTGGATGAGGAGAGATCCATCATTGCATCTAGATGGCAGCTTGCTAGCTTTTAAGATCCCAGTTGCTACTCGC
>NW_006921852.1:2847597-2848189 GCF_000298275.1 Orycteropus afer afer
AGGGAAAAAAAACTTAAATTTAAAAAAAAAAATTTCAACCAGGAACACTGAAAAGAAAAAATGCTGAAAACTAGGACCTGGGAGGGGAAGAATAAGAATAAAAGTAAAAATAACAAAAGTACTAATAAGGATAGTTGTTTTAAAACAGACAAATACAAGGAAATTAAGCACCAGAAAAAAGAAATAAATAAAGAAAGAAAGAAAGAGAAAAGAAATCGGTGGAGGACAGGGCAGGGCACCTGGCTCTGTCTGAGCACACAGACTGTGATGGAGTTCCTGTGGGTCCAGAAGTAGGTGAAAGTGGGTCATGGCCGCACCTCTGTTCACCAAGTGGGTGTGGGTATAAGAGTAACAAGAGGAATGTCACACCTTTCAGTCTTGCATGTCCAGAGTGTCCTTGGGGTTACTGGCAAGCAGAACGTGTTCTTAAGCCCAAGAATCTACGAGAGTGCTGTCTCTTTAAATATCCAAAATAGTCAAGCCGCTTTTAAACATTCAAAATGGTGGTTCCCTCCGGATTGGCAAAAGTCCACAGCTCAGCCCGCCTTTCTCTTCACCTTCTCTGTTTATTCCCCAGCCACCAGAGCAGTCC
>NW_006921852.1:2848356-2850002 GCF_000298275.1 Orycteropus afer afer
GAGAATCTCCAAGCTGTCTGTGCAGTGCTGTCAGGATCACTGAGGATCGCTGCCAGACCATAGCTCCGTCTGTCTCCTTTTTTTGTATTTTCATGCAAATTCTTCTGCTAGTTGAGGTTTAGTCAACTTCTATATATTTCCCTTCAAGGCTCAGGCGTCTAGGATTATCTTCTGTGTATATGTTAATTGGTTTCCCTTTTCTTTGTTGAAGAGGGTCTGTGCAGTCTTTCTGCCTAGTCCACCATCTTACCAGAACTCTGGTGTTTCCTCTATCCCTAGAGGCAGTGGTTCCTGGGTGCTCCTAGAAAGAGTCTTAAAATAAATAGGCATGATGTCAGATCAAAAGCCAAGATATAAAATTATATATAATATGTCAATAATGTAAAAAATATGAAAGTAAAATTCAGGAAAGAAATACATAAAAATGTAAATTGTCATTACCTGTGGGAATGGGATTATGGCTATGATTATAATTTTTTATATTTTCTTTTAGCATACTTTTTACATAGGTTTTTTAATATTTTATGGGTGCTCTGGTGGCATAGTGCCTAGGCATTTGACTGCTAATCAGAAGGCTGGCAGTTCAAACCCACCAGCACCTCTTCAGAAGGAAAGTTGGGCAATCTACTTCCATAGTGATATTGCTTCAGAAACCCAAGGAGGGGTCGCTATGTGTCAGATCCAACTCAACAGCAGTGTGTGCATGCAAAGTGAACACCTATGATTTTTATATTAAAAAAAATCCAGTATTTATATTTTATAAAAGAGAATTAGTGGTGATTTCTATAAGTTATATTATTAGGCATAATGGCATGAAGGACTACAACATAATAGTGATTAGTTCCTGAAAGTGTATATTGATTCAGCTATTATGTTTTTTGTAATTTGAAATAAATTCATATTTGTGGTTAAAATAGACATTTCAAGATAACTTTTAAAATTCTTTAGGCAGAAACAGATATGAAATGCCACTTTGGTTCTCTAACTACTAATTATTTTATGATAGGAATTCTTCCTTTTCCTTTCTTTCTGTTCTTTTCCCCCTTTCCGTAAGCATTTGTTGAATATTGGCTATGTGGGTAGAACTGTTTTACATTTGGAGGATATGAAAAGATAAACAGTCTTTGTCTTTAAGGAGTTTGTAATTTAATAGTATAAACATCCTTGAAAACTTAACTTCATTTGAAGAAACTAAACTCAAAGAGATTTAGAAGGGAAAAAATCTTCAGGGAAAGAACACATTCAAGTTTAATTATTAAGATTCTCAGAAACTGTATTCTTTGTCTAATGTACTTAAGGCTAACTTTCAATCTATTAGCTCAGCTAGAAGAGCTGTCAGCTTGCTGGGATGAAACAGTAGTCTTGTTTCTTCTTGAATATTAGAGACAGAGTGGGATTGGATGGACCACAGAAGATAGATCTTTGAAACTGTCTCTCTACTGTTGAATTAAACACTGTCCTTTTCTTCACCATATAAATAAATAAATTATAGTACATCCATACAATAAAATACAACCAGAAATTTAAAAAAAAAAAATAACTGTTGGAACACCCCAATAAAATGGATAAACCTCAAATTAATTATGCTAAGTGAAAGAATCTAGATACAAAAGGCTACATATTGTATGATTATATATATATATATA
>NW_006921852.1:2850102-2867329 GCF_000298275.1 Orycteropus afer afer
TATATATATGACATTCTGGAAAATGCACAACATTAAGGAGAGAGAAAAAAAATCAGTGGTTGCCAGGGATGGGGGGTAGGTGAGGGGTTGACTAAAAAGGGACAGATTGGGAAATTTTCTTCAGTTAATGGAAGTGATCTTGACTATGGTTGCATGATGTTATACATTTATCAAAAGTCATACAACATTACACTAAAAAGAATAAATTTATTTTATGTTAATTAAAACATGAAGGTATTATTTTTTAAAATAAAAATAAGCAGGAAGAGGTTAACCATATAACATGCTATCTCTGACATCTGCAAGGCATTAGGTAGGGATGTTGTGTCATGGTTAGGGTAAATAACTTTCTATGTAGGGGAGCATGTGTGTGTGCATATGTGTATACTTACTATCACTATCATTGTCATGTAGTTTCCAGAGACAGATAAAATGAGGTGCTCAACCTAGTTCTTGTTTCTGCTGTTTTCCTTTTGAACCCAAAGGGAAAACCATTAAACTATAGAATAGCTGTTGTTGTTAGGTGCTGTTGTGTTGTTTTCAACTCATAGAAACCCTATGTGCAGCAGAACGAAATACTGTCCAGTCCTGTGCCAGCTTCTTGATCCCTGCTATACCTGAGTCCATCGTTGTAGCCACTGTGTCAATCCATCTTGTTGAGGGCCTTCTCTCCTTGGTTGACCTTCCACTTTACCAAGCATGATATCTTTCTCTATGGAATAGTCTCTTCTTACAACATGACCAAAGTAGGTGAAACAAAGTCTGGCCATTCTTGCTCCTAAGGAGCATTCTGGCTGAATTTCTTCCAGAACAAATTTGTTAGTTCTTTTAGCAGTCCATAGTACTTCCAGCATTCTTTGCCAGCACCACAACTCAAAAGCATTAACTCTTCTTTGGTCTTCCTTATTCATTGTCCAACTCTCACATGCATATAAGGCGATTGGAAATACCATGGCTTGAGTCAGGCACACCTTAGTCCTCAAGGAGCCATCTTTGCTCTTCAGCACTTGAAAGAGTTCCCTTGCAGCAGATTTTCCCAGTGCTATATGTTGTCTGATATGTTGACTGCTGCTTCCATTGGTGTGATTGTAGAGCCAAGTCATATGAAGTCTTTGACAACTTTAATCTTTCCTCCATTTATTGTGATGCTGCTTATAGATCCAGGTGAGAATTTTTGTTTTACTTATATTGAGGTGTAATCCATACTTCAGACTCTGTTCTTCAATCTTCATCATTAAGTGGTTCAAGTCATCCTCACTTTCAGCAAGCAAAATTATGTCATCAGCATATCACTGGTTGTTATTGATTCTTCCTCCAATCCTGATGCTACATTCTTCTTCATGTAGTCCAGCTTCTCAGATTATTTGCTTAGCATACAGAATGAATAAGTATGATGAAAGAATACAACCCTGACACACTTCACTCTTGATTTTAAACCATGTTGTATCCCTGTGTTCTGTTTGAATGACAGTCTCCTGGTCTATGTACAGGTTCCTCATGAGTACAATTAAGTGTTATGGAATTCCCATTCTTCTCAATGTTATCCATATTTTTTTTTATGATCCACACAATTGAATGTTTTTGCATAGTCAATAAAACACAAGTAAACATCTTTCTGATATTCTTTGCTTTAAGCCAAGACCCATCTGACATAAACAATGCTATATCCCTTGTTCCACATATATCCCTTGTTCCACATCCTCTTCTGAATCCAACCTGCATTTCTGGAAGTTCTCTGTCAATATACTGCTGCAACCATTTTTGAATTATTACCTTCAGTAAGATTTTACTTGAGTGTGATATTCATGATAGTGTTTGATAATTCCCACATTGTGTGAGATCACCTTTCTTTGGAATGGGTACAAATATGGATCTCCTCTAGTCAGTTGGCCAAGTAGCTCTCTTCCAACTCTCCTGACATAGATGAATGGCATCTGTTTGTTGAAACATCTCAATGGATATCCTGTCAATTCCTGGAGCCTGTTTTTCATCATTTCCTTCAGTGTAGCTTTGACTTCTTCCTTCAATACCATTTGTTCTCCATCATATGCCACCTCCTAAAATGAATAAACATTGACCAGTTCTTTTTGGTACAGTGACTGTGTATTCTTTCCATCTTCTTTTGATGCTTCCTTCATCATCCAATATTTTGCCCATAGCATATTTCAATATTGCAACTTGAGGCTTAAATTATTTCCTCAGTTCTTTCAGCTTGACAAATGCCAAGCGTGTTCTTCCTCTTTGGTTTTCTAACTCCATGTCTTTGCACATTTCATTATATAATTGAGTTTGTCTTCTTGAGCTGCTCTTTGAAATCTTTTGTTTAGCTCTTATAGCTTGTAATTTCTTCCATTTGCATTATCTACTCTCCATTTAAGGGCAAGTTTCTGAGTCTCTTCTGACATCCATTTTGATCTTTTCTTCCTTTCCTGTGTTTTTAATGACCTATGGCTTTCTTCATGGATGATGTTCTTGATGTCATTCCACAATTCCTCTGGTTTTCCATCATTGGTGTTCAATGCATGAAATCTGTTTTTTAGATGGTCTCTAAATTGTTGTTGTTGTTGTTGTTGTTTGCCGTCGAGTCGGCCTGGTCTCTAAATTAGGAGGGATATATCCAAGGTCACATGTTGGCTCTTGTGGACTTGTTTTAATTGTCTTCAACTTCAACTTGAACATGGATATGAGCAGTTGATGGTCTGTTCCACAATTAGCTCCTGGCCTTGTTTTGGCTGAAGATATTGAGCTTTTTCATCACCTCTTGCCACAGATGTAGTCAATCTGATTCCTGTTCACTCCACCTGGCAAGGTCCACATGTATAACCTCCATTTGTGTTGTTTAAAAAAGGTATTTGCAATGTATAAGTCTTTGGTCTTGCAAAATTCTATCATTCCATCTCCAGTGGCCAAATTTTCCAACCACCAGTGATTCTTCCTTGTTTCTACTTTTGTATTCCAATCACCAGTGATAATCAGCACATCTTGATTGCATGCTTGGTCAATTTCAGACTGCAGAAGTTGGTAAAAATCTTCTATTTCCTCATCTTTGGCTTTGGTGGTTGGTGTATAAATTTGAATAACAGTAGTATTAATTGTCCTTCCTTATAGACATATGGATATTATCCTATCGCTGACAGCATTGTACTTTAGGACAGATCATGAAACATTCTTTGTGATGATGAATGCCAAGGAATTGCTCTTCAATTTGTCATTCCAAGCATAGTAGATCATATAGTTGTCTGATTCAAAATGGCCAAAACCAATCCATTTCAGCTCACTAATGCCTGGGATATCAATCTTTATGTGTTCCATTTCATTTTTGACAATTTCCAATTTTCCTAGATTCATACTTCATACATTATATGTTCCAATTATCAATGGATCTTTGCAGCTGTTTCTCCTCAGTTTGAGTTGTGCCATGTCAGCAAATGGAGGTTCCAAAAGCTTTACTTTATTTGTATCATTTAGGTCAGTTCTACTCTGATGAGGCAGCTCTTTTGCAGTTGTATTTTGAGTGCCTTCCGGCCTGAGGGGCTCATCTTTTGGTACTTTATCAGACAATGTTTCAGAGCTTTTCATAAAGTTGTCCAATAATGTATCAGACAGTGTTTCTCTGCTATTCATAACATTTTCCCTGGCCAATTCTTTGAGAAGTGGATGACCTCTTCTTTGTTCCGAGTCTGGAAGCTCTGCTGAAACTTGTCCACCATAGGCTACGCTGCTGGCATTTGAAACACGGTGGTACAGCCGCCAACCTCAGCAACACACAAGCTCCCACAGTACAACAAACTGACAAAGTTTGTCTCTCTTAGCAGTTTCAAACCTCTCCACCTACTTCCTGGCCTTCCCCCTACCTGTTCCAGCCATCAGCCCTGGCTTCCCACTTCCTGCCTGGATGGGGGCTCTCCCCCCACTTACCTGGATCTGGCTGTAAGCCCTGGCTTCTTCTTATAGAATAGATCTGGATATTATTACTGACAAGGGCTGTGAGAATTTCTCATCATCTACCCCTCACATTCTATTCCTAAGGTGGGGATTCCTGTCTAGATTGGTCAAGAGACTGGTCCAAAGTGACAGAACTACTTTGAAGTCAGATTCTGAAATAGATCCAGCTTATTTATTTTTCTTTTGAATCTATCATCATCCTATTTCAGAGAAATTATAGGACTGAAATGCCTTAATAATACTCAAAGTGCAAGTATTCCCTGACCTTGATTTGTATTATTTGCCATAAACTTTAGAAAATATAAAATTGATTTTCAGTAAGATAAAGATAAGATTATCTAGCTACAATATTAAAGAGAAAAAAAATTGCATGAAGAAATTCATTCAAGTTCCTCTGAAGAGATAGTCTTCTAAATTAATATCATATGATTACCGTATTAATTGCCTTAAATTCACCTAGATCAGTCTACTTAAGAAAAACATTAGAACTGAAACTGTGAATCACTGTTTATTTTTAATGCTTTTTATTTAACTTTTGATGTTTGATTTGACTTTATATTTTATATTTTTACTTGAATACATTTGGATTGTTTTGTCAAAGTTGTCTGAAAGGCATGCTAAAAATTGCCCTTTTGAAGATGGACATCTGTTAATCATCTGAAAGGATTAGATGCCTGTACTTGAGATACAGTCTCAGTTCAGTTATCACTGCTGGAGAATAGACCTCTCTGGGCATTTGTTAACAGTAAAGCACTGTGCAGAGGACAAATTGCATAAATGAGTTGAAAATGAGAGGAAGCTAAGAAATTCTGTTAATATTGATAATGGTATTGAGGAAACTGAAGAAAGGGTGGTGAGAAAAATAGCACTAAAGGTAGTTTTTTTTTTTTTTTTCTCCTTAGAAAATGTTATCCCCATAGAGACTTTTTGTAATTATTATTTCATTGCAATTTTGCTCTTTTCTTTTTAGTTAAATTATCATTTAGTAATTGTTGTTGCTGTTGTTGTTGTGTGCCATACAGTTGGACCTGACTCATAGTGACCCCTCCTTGGGTTGCCAAGGCAGTATTGCTATGGAAGTAGATGGCCCAACCTTCCTTCCCAGGAGGGGCTGGTGGGTTTGAACCGCCAGCCTTCTGGTTAGCAGTCAAGTGCCTTAGGCACTATGCTACCAGAGCTCCTCCTGAAAAAAAAATGTAATTACATAGCTTTTTTTTTAAAAAAAATAATTCAGAACAAGCTATCACATTGAGACGTTAAATTTCAAGTATGACTGAAAAAAGGAACTTATGCTGAACATTATAGTTATTACAATACATAGCAAATATTATTTAATTTAATGTTAGTAATGTAGTGATTTAGGCATTTGAATTTTAACCAAAAGGTTGGTGGTTCAAACCCACCAGCTGCTCCACAGAAGAATGATGAGGCATTCTCTTTCCATAAAGATTTACAGCCTTGGAAAACCTTGTAAAATGACTCAAGGGCAATGATTTTGGTTTGGAGTTACAACAAACTGAAAACAACAAAGTTTTACTTCCTGACAATGTTACAGTTCATTACAGGCTGCTGTACTGCACAGCTCTGCTCCAGGTAGTGTCTCAAGGACTCAGGAGTAAGGGACACAGGACCCCTCTATGTTGAGATCTTGTCATCTTGGAGTCTATTCCAACATTATGGATTGAAAACCAAGAGTACAAAGAAGGCACAGCTACTTTTTAATGTCTCAGATGGCAAGTGGCAAATCCTTTCTCCTCCTTTATTGGTAATAATTCTCCATGTATGACTGTCCCTAGATGCAAGGGGAGCAGGTGGGGCAGGGAGGGAGCTAGAAAATGGAGCTTGGCTGTGTGTGTTTAAGAAAATGAAATAATTTGATGAATACTTAGCATTTTCTCTGTCACATATTTTTTTTTAAAAAATTAGATGGCATCCTCTAATTTCTATTGACATAAACAATGAACTTGATTTGAAAAATGAAAATGAAAAAAATAATAGCTTTATTTTTGGATTCTCAACCATCATTTTAAAAGAATAGTCTCAGAGCTGAAATAGGTCATAGAATATCAGACATATTTGCTTTGAATTCAACAACTTTTCATCATGTATAAGTTAGAAGGAGCTGGGTCATGTACTTGGTTAACAAGGAAGAAGTGGATTATAATTAAGTATAGGTGGTCTCTCTGAGATAGTTGATAAAAGATGATAAATCCTGGAAAATAATGTTCTTGTATAAAAGATAAATGAATATTTGAATTTCTGTGTGGGCCATCTTCTTATCTATCCATTTGTATTTAATCTGTTTATTACTTTGCTTATTCATTCCCTAGTTCATGAACTCAATAAAAAAAATTAGAGATCCTAAAAATCCTAAAAAGAATTTGGGATAGTGCTACAGAATTTATCTAGAACACAGTAGGGTGGTAAGTTTCCTTACAATATATATGAATTAAATAAATCACAAACTCCAAAGACATTATGCCAGAGCATAAGAATAAATTTTAAAGGAAGCAAGCAAGCAAACACAACATGTTTCTTACCCTCAAGAAGGTTGTAATTTAATCAAGGGATTATTTCTGACTAAACAAGCAAACTAACTAAAAAACAAAACATAAACTGTGGAATGAAACAAACAATACTGAGGTAAAAAGATAAATGTTCAAAGTGCCAATTGACAGACAAGAGAATGCAGTTAACTGTTTGGGAACGGATGAAATCATATAAAAAGAAAACTTGAGGAGAGATGGCTTATGTATGTTTAAGATTGATATATGAAACTCAAAACAAACTCACTACCAGTGTGTCATCTCTGACTCATAGTGACCCTGTAGGACAGTGTAGAACTGCCCTGCAGGGTTTCTGAGGCTGTAAATCTTTACAAACACACTGCCACATCTTTCTACTACAGAGCAGCTGGTGAGGTTGAGCCACAGAACTTTTGGTTTGCAGCCAAGTCCTTTACCCACTGTGCCACTAGGGCTCCCAAAGATTGATACGTATTTTCTAAAAAGAATTTGGGATGGTGCTACTGCATGTATCCAGAACACAGTAGGGTGAAAAGACCCTTAATAATATATTTGAATGAAATAAGTCACAAACTCCAAAAAGAATTTTGTGAATGTATAGATTTTATTTCTTGTTTGTGGACATATGCTGCTAACTGGAGATTAGGCATGAGTGTGAATCCTTAGGTGAATATGAATACTTGTATAATCTATTTGGGGTATTACTTATTTTAAAACACATTTAAGTGAAGTATGAATGTACTTTCATTAAGAATCAAGCAATATGGCAGCAATTTTGTAGAAACTCACATTTTTCAAAGTCACTAATCCTTCATAGAATATGAATCGTAAGTATAATGATTTTCTTTTTTTAAAATTTTTAATAGAATCATAGAACTTTTCCACAAGAAGCAAGACATTTAAAAACTGTTAGTAATGGAACTTACAGAAGACAAAATGTTATATCAAATTATATTTCCATTAAGTACATTATTTTATTTCTACCTTTCCCCCACTGAGGTTGTCATCTCTTAATACCTACCCATTCCCCAGATATTGGCTGTGTTCTCCCAGAATTACAGAATTTACTAATATCACTATGTTTTTGTTAACATTATCAAATAATATGAATCTGTGTGAATTTGTCTATTTCCTGACTTTATTAAGGCATACTGCATATCCCCAGTTCTCTGTCTGTGAACTGTCCCAGGCATTCAAGCCATAGTCTCTTCACATTCTAAGCTCTACCTCCTCATCTTATGCAATTTCTGAAGTTTGCTGCGATTCACCTCCCTCATCCATGGCCTGGATCTCTCACAAAGCAATTGTCTGGGGCAATCAGAGGACTCACATTGCTTCTTTAACATCTCTCTGGGATTATTGTCTTTTGTTACCTGATGTTTGATTTCTTAAAAACTGTTATTTTATATGTTTTGTCTTGTTTTTTGTTGTTTCAGGCAGAAGGGTAAATGCACAGCATGTTAATCCATCTTGGACAGAAGAGATGTTAATCCATCTTGGACAGAATAGACCTAATTCAACACACACACACAAACACACACACACACCAAACAAACTGTTTGAATAAATGTTTTTCCTACTATTTAAATATTTGAAAAGATATTTTTCTTTTCAATAATAAAAAGAATAATTTAAATAAAAATAATAGCAAATAATAATAATTTGACAACAATATTACAAAGGCCAAGAGGGAGAAAGGGAAGTATACTATTGTATGATTCCTACAGGACACATGACGGGGTAAAATATTACTTGAAGATAGACTATGATAAGTAAAAGATGTATAAAACAAACCTTAAAGGTCCACTAAAACAACAAGACAAAGAGTTATAAGTATTAAGATAACGAAAGAAAGATAGTATTTAAAAAAATGGTAAAAAAAAAAAGGAGACATAAAAAAAAAGAACAAAGGACAGAGGGGAAAATAGAATACAAAAATCAAGACTATAGTTTCAAACCTACCAATGTTAATAATCATGATAAATGAAAACTATCTTAACAGTCTAATTAATAGGCAGACATTATTATATTGGTCAAAGACTAACATCTCAGTATATGCTACTGGTAACAAACCAACTTTAAATACCAAAACCTGTTGCTGTTGAGTCAATTCCAACTCGCAGCAACCACAGAGGACAGAGAAGTACTCCATAGGGTTTCTAAGCCTGTAATCTTTCTGTAAGCAGCCACCCACATCTTTTACCCATGGAGTACTTGATAGGTTCAAACTGCAGACATTTTGGTTAGCAGCTGAGTGCTTAACCACTGCACAAAAATAGTTGTATTTGAATGATATTATAACATTTAAAATATAAGAAGAAATAAAATGAATAACACTTTTTCAAAAGTCACTAGCACGTGCACAACAAGGGCTATGATGGTTAAGGTTATTTGTCAACTTGTCTGGGCCATGAGTCTCAGTGGTTTGGCAGTTATGTAATGATGTTAGTTGGCAGTTATGAATGATACAATCATCCTCTATTTTGTAATCTCATATGGTCATCCATTTTTGCACCATGTCATTTTCCCATGACAATTTGGTGTTTGGAACCTTATGTTGATAAGTGAGGAGTTGTATTAATCTGACAAATCAGGACACAGAAGAAATTTTATTAATAGGGTTAATGAAGGAAATTTCATGATGATAAAAGCATTAATTCAAGAGGTTATACCAATTCTAAATGTTTATGCACCTAATAATATAGCATCAAAATATATGAAGCAAAAACTGATATTACTACAAGGAAAAATAGACAAGCTCACTTTTATTGTCAGAGATATCAATACCTCTTTCTCAGTATTCACTAGAATAAGTAGCAAGAAGATTTGAACAATACTGTCAACTAATTTGACCTGACATTCAAAGAACCAACAATAGCAGTACATCACTTTTTTCCCCTCCATGCTCATGGAACATTTACCAAGACAGACTATTACCTGGGCTTTTAAACAAGCCTTAATAAATTTAAAATGATTCAAATCACACAAAGAACTTTCTATAACCACAGTGACATTAAATTAGAAATCAATAACAAATATCAGGAAATGCTTAAATATTTTAGACTAAATAACAAAGTTCTAAACAATCTATGTGCCAATGAAATATCAAAAGGTGTATTAAAGGAGTTCAATAAAAGATATTTGAACTAAGTGAAAATAAAAACACAATATATTGAAATTTGTGGGGTGCTGCTAATGCAATAATCAGGAGAAATTGTGGGTCACTAAAAGCCACTCATCTCTCACTTTGCCATATTGTGGTGGCTTGCATATTGTTTCGATACTGGAAGCTATGCCAATGATATTTCAAATATCAGTAGGTTCACCCATAGTGGACAGATTTCAGTGGATCTTCCACACTAAGATGAACTAGGAAGAAGGACCTGGTGATCTACTTCCAAAAAAATTGCCAGTGCCAACCTTATGAATAGCAGTGGAACACTGATGTAGTGCCAGAAGATGAGCTCCTCAGGGCAGAAGGCACTCAAAGTATCACTGGAGAGGAGCTGCCACCTCAGAGTAGAGTTGACCTTAATGATGTAGTGGATTAAAGCTTTCAAGAACTTCATTTGCTGATGTGGCATGACTCAAAATGGGAAAAAGCAGCTGCAAACATTCACTAATAATCAGAATGTGGAATGTGTGAAGTATGAATCTAGGAAAATTAAGAAGTCAGAAATAAATGGAATGCATAAAGATAGATATCCTAGGCATGAGTGAGCTAAAATGGACTAGTACTGTCCATTTTGAATCAGACAAACAGAATCTACTGTGCTAGAAATGATAATTAAAGAATGATGTCACACTATTGTCAAAAAGAACATTTCAAGGCTATCCTGAAGTACAATTCTGTTAGTGATAGAAAAATGTTTATATGCCTGCAAGAAAGACCAGTAAATATGATTGTTATTCAAATTTACAATCCAATTAGTAATGCCAAAAATGATGAAATTGAAGATTTTTACCAACTTCTGCAGTCTGAAATTGATCAAACATGCAGTAAAGATGCATTCATAATTACTGGTGATTGGAAGGGAAAAGTTGGAAACAAAGAAGGATTGATAGCTGGAAAGTATGGCCTTGGTGATAGAAACAATGCTGGAGATTACATGATATAATTTTGCAAGAATAATGTCTTGTTCTTTGCAAATACCTTTTTCAGCAACCCAGATGGTGACTACACACATAGATTCACCAGATGGAATATATAGGAATCAAATGGACTACATCTGTGTAAAGAGATAATAGAGAAGCTCAATATCATCAGTCAGAATAAGGCCAGGGACTGACTGTGGAACAGACCATCAATTACTGATATGCAAGTTCAAATTGAATCTGAGCAAAATTAAAACAAGTCCTTGGTAACCAAAGTACAACCTTGAATATATCTCACCTAAATTTAAAGGGCATCTTAATAGATTTTATGTACTGAACACTAATGACTGAAGACCAGATAAGTTGTGGGATGACATGAAGAACATCATACATGAAAAGAACAAAAAGTCATTACAAAGATAGGGAAGAAAGAAAAGACCAAAGTGGATGTCATAAGACACTCTGAAACTTGTTTTGAACATACATTAGGTAAACTGGAAGAAATAATAAAGTAAAAGAGATGAACAGAAGATTTCAAAGGACAAATCTAGAAGACAAAGTATTATGATGAAATGTGCAAAGACCTAGAGTTAGAAAACCAAAAGGGAAGGTCATGCTTGGCATTTCTCAAGCTGAAAGAACTGAAGAAAAAAGTCATGCCTTGTATTGCAATATTGAAGGATTCTATGAGAAAAATATTGAACAATGCAGGGAACATTAAAAGAAAATGGATGGAATACAGTCACTGTACCAAAAAAGAATTGGTCGACATTTAACCATTTCAGGAGGTAGCATATGATAGAGAACTAATGGTATTGAAGGGAGAAGTCTAAGCTACACTGAATGTATTGGCAATACACAAGGCTTCAGGAATTGACCAATACTGATTGAGACGTATCAACAAGCAGATGCAACATTGAAAGTATTCACTCACTGATCCCAAGAAATTTGGAAGACATCTATCTGACTAATCAACCAGAAGAGATCTATATTTATACCCATACCAAAGAAAAGTGATCCAACAGGATGAAGAATTATCAAACAATATCATTAATATCACACAGAAGTAAAATTTTCCTGAAGATAATTCATAAATGATTGCAGAAGTAATTGTCAAAGATTTACCACAAATGCCAGCTGGATTCAGAAAAGGACGTGGAAAGGGGGATATCACTGCTGATGTCAAATGGATCTGAACTGAAAGAAAAGAATGCCAGAAAGATGTTTACCTGTGTTTTATTGATTATGCAAAAATATTTGTGTGGGCAAAACAAATTATGGATAACATTGTGAAGAATGTGAATTCCAGAACACTCTATTGTGCTCACTGGGAACTTGAACATAGACCAAGAGGCAGTCATATGAACAGAAGAAGGAGATACTCTGTGCTTTAAAGTCAGGAAAAGTTTGTGTCAGGGTTGTATCCTTTCACCACACTTGTTCAGTCTCAAACGATTTGAGAAGCTGGACTATATGAAGAAGAACATGGCATCAGGTTTGGAGGAAGACTCTAAGTGATATGCAGATGACAATACTGCACTTGCTGGAAGCAAAGAAAATTTGAAGGGCTTGCTGATTAAGATCAAAGACTACAGCCTTTAGTATGGATTATACCTCAACATAAAGAAAACAAAAATCATCCCAACTCAACCACTAAACAACAATCATGATAAATGGAGAAAAGTTTGAAGTTGTCAAGAATTTAGTTTTATTTGCAGCCATAATCAATACCCATAGAGGTAGCATTCAAGAAATAAAATGATGTATTACATTGAACACATCTGCTACAAAAAACCTCTTTAAAATGTTATAAAGTAAAGCTATCAATTTCTGGACTAAAGTGCACCTGACGAAGCCATGGTATTTTCAATGGGCCTTATCATATGCATGCAAAACTAAACAATGAATAAGGAAGACCACAGAAGGATTGATATCTTTGAATAATGGTGCTGACAAAAAATATTGACTATACATGGCCTGCCAGAATTATCAAATCTGTCTTGGAAGAAATACAGCCAGAATGCTCCTTTGTAGTGAGGTTAGTGAGACTTTATTTCACCCACTGTGTACACATTTTCAGAAGAAACTAGTCTCTGGAGAAGGTCATCACGGATGACAAAGTAGACCATAAATGAAAAAGAGGAAGAATCTGAATGAAATGGATTGACAAAGTGGCTGCAACATTGAGCTGAAACATAGCAATGATTTTGAGGATTATGCGAGATGGAGTAATGTTTCAGTCTGTATTACATGTGGTCAGTTTATGAGTTGGATGGCATCTAACAACATCAAAAGCTTGTATTAGAAAAAGAAAGATTTCAAATCAATCACCTCAGCTTCTGCCTGAAAGAAAACAAGCAAAAAATTAGAAAAAGAGAAAATTAAATTAAGGAGAAAACAAATAATATCAGAAAGGAATTTAATTATGAACACAGAAGACTATAGAGAAAATAATAAAGTGAAAAGTAGTTTTTTGAATTCAATAATACTAACAATCTTTAGCCAGACTGACAAAGAAAAAAGGAGAGAAAACACAAATTATAAGTTAAGAATAAAAGAAATGACATTCATAGAGATTCTAAACGTATGTAAAGGATAATTAAGGAATATAATAAACAACTTTATGTAAATAGATTTACATATTTAGATTTGAATAGTTAAATTAATTAAACAAATTCCTTGAATGGCTCAAACAACCAAGATTCACTCATGAAAAAACAGATAATTTGAAATACCCTACATCTATTAAAGTATTAAATATGCAGTTGAAAGCCTTACCAGAAAGAAATCTCCAGGGAATTCTATCAAAAATTTTAAGAAGAAAATACCAATTCTACAAAAACTCCCTAAAAAGTTGTAGAGGAATAAATGTTCCTCAATTTGTTCTATAAGGCCAGAATTATTATGACCAAAATCATGAAGACATTAAAAGAATAAATTTAACTACCCAATATCCTCAAAAATATAGATGCAAAAATCCTTAATAAAAATTTAGCAAACTTAACCCAACAGTATATTTATATCATGATATAAATAAGATATATCATGATATAAATAAGATATATCATAATCAAGTGGGGCTTATCCCATGAATGAAAATTTATTTTCATATTTACTGAAAAATAATGAAAATATCCATTAATAATTGGAACAGACAGTGTACAAAGTATGAATCTAGGAAAATTGGAGATTGTCAGAATTGAAATGGAATGTATAAAGATCGATACCTTAGGCATTAGTGAGCTGAAATGTATTTTGGTCATTTTGAATCAGACAAGCATATGATCTACTATGCTTGTTGTTGTTATGTGCCGTCGAGTCAGACCCGACTCATAGCGACGCCTCCTTGGGTTTCTGAGGCAGTATCACTACGGAAGTAGATTGCCCCATCTTCCTTCTGAGGAGTGGCTTGTGGGTTTGAACCACCAGCTAGGAATGACAAATTGAAGAGGAATGGTGTGGCATTCATCATCACAAAGAATGTTTCAAGATCTGTCATGTAGTACAATGTTGTCAGTGATACAATAATATCCATACTCTTACAAGGAAAACTAGTTAATACTACTGTTATTCAAACTTATGCACCGACGACCAAAGCCAAAGATGAGGAAATTGAAGATTATTACCAACTGCTCCAGTCTGAAATTGACCAAATGTGCAATCAAGATGCGTTGATTATCACCAGTGATTGGAATGCAAAAGTTGGAAACGAAGAATCACTGGTAGCTGGAAAATATGGTCTTGGTGATAGAAATGACACTGGAGATTGTGTGATAGAGTTTTTCAAAACCAATGAGTTATTCATTAAAATACCTTTTTGTTAACAACACAAATGGCAGCTATACATGTGGACTTCTTCAGATGGAGTGCACAGGAATCAGAACGACTACATTTGTGGAAAGAGGCAAAGGAGAAGCTCAATATCTTCATCCAAAAGGAGGCCAGGAACTGATTGTACAACAGACTGTCAACTACTCCTATGCAAATTCATGTTGAAGCTGAAGACAATTAAAACAAGTCCATGAGAGCCAAAATATGACTTGCATATATCCCTCCTGCATTTAGAGACCATCTGAAGAATAGATTTGATGCATTGAACACCAATGACCAAAAACCAGAGGAATTGTGGGATGATATCAGGAACATCATCCATGAAGAAAGCAAAAGGTCATTAAAAACCCAGGAAAGGAAGAAAATATCAAAATGGATGTCAGAAGAAACTCTGAAACTTGCCCTTGAATAGAGAGTAGCTAAAGCAAATGGAAGAAATGACAAGATAAGAGAGCTGAACAGAAGATTTCAAAGAGCAGCTTCAGAAGACAAATCAATTATTATAATGAAATGTACAAAGACCTGGAGTTAGAAAACCAAAAGGGAAGAACATGCTTGGCATTTCTCAAGCTGAAAGAACTGAGGAAAAAATTTACAAGTATAGGTTTTATGGCACAAAAGGACCTAGAAGGATTAACACAAATCATCATGATGGAGAACAATAGTTCACAGGATGGGTTTATAGGATTTTTTTAATATGAAACAGCTATAATTTTATACTGCTGAAATTTAAGCAAATACTTGGGCTTTCATATTTGCTTGATAATAGTTCTGCTTATTATTCTTATTTAAGATGGTTTGATTTTGTGATGATGGTCCTTTTCCTTTGGTACAAAGTGGACCCTGTTTTTTAGTCCTTTTTGTGTATCTGACTTTTCTTTGCTCAACACAGTTGGCTTTAATATGAACAAATTCAAAAGGTTAAAAAAAAAGAAAACGTTTATTTTGTGAGTTTTTAACTATATATAATTGTAAATTACATATTAATGAATCACAAGATTTTTGTGCTACATTTTACTAAATCAAGCATCATAGTGAAATGATATATTCTGATAATAGTAACCTCAACTTTTATTGGTTCTTCTGTCATGGGGAAGCTAAGCGTACCCAATGTTATTTTCAAGGGGAAATTTACATTTTTTAAACAATTCCATTAATTAGGTAAATTTAAGAATTAAAATGTGTAACTAATTATAGTCAGAGCTCTGGTAGCGTAGTGCCTAAGGCACTTAACTGCTAACCAGAAGGCTGGAGATTCAAACCCACCAGACACTCCTCAGGAGGAAGGTTGGGGCAATCTACTTTCAGTAGTGATACCACCTTGGAAACCTAAGGAGGGGCCGCTATGAGTCGGTCCGACTCAACAGCACATAACAACAACAACAACATAGTCACTGTTGATTATGTACAAATCTTTGTTACTTATAACTATGGAGATTTTAAGGATGTCTTGAAAGGACATGTAGATGGAGTAAGGGGCTGTTCTATTCAATAACAATGCTTATGATAGGTAATAGTGATTTAGAAGGAGGTAGCAATACCCAGAGCAGTCAAAATGGGCCAGGCACCTGAGTTTGTTAAGATTTACTTAAGATTTCCTTAACTCTCCTAAACTGTCCTAAAAAAGTGGTGATGAATTTCCTAAAGATATTGGTGATGCAATAAAAATTATCACTTCAGAACTGAAATTTCTGAGGGGCTCACAGAATCAATTTGAAACTCTTGTCCACAAGGGAAAAGAATCTGCTGAAATGAACTTAGCAGTGAAGTAATGCAAGTGATATTTGTTTCATAGGGATTTCTTGTGCTTTTTGACACAAATTAAAAATAGAAACAGGTACTCTCAATTTTTCTTTTATTTATTATTTCTTCAGTTTAATTTTGATGATAATAAATACATTTTATGTTCTTTAGTATCAACAGTTAACTTAGAAGGTACTCTCATCAAATTTTTCTTTTGTTTTCAAGATGTAATTTTGAAAGCTGAGTGGTTGTAATATATACATCTGCTCATCACTTATCAATATCTCATTATCCGTCCTTTTGCATATATGACAATAGTAAAAAATCTACTATGCAACTATTTTGTGCACTAATGATGTATGTCTGGCAGTAATGAACAGCGAGGTTCAGGCAGCAGGAATGCTGGCTGTGATGGTTAAGGTTGTGTGTCAACTTAGCTGGGCCATGATGTCAGCTCTTTGGCTTACATAATGATATTACCTGGTAGTTATGTAATGATGAAATCTGGCAGTTATGTGATAATGTAGTCATGTCCCTTTTTGTGATCTGATTTGGTCATCTATTATCACATAGTCCCTATTTTCATATAACAGCCTTACCTTTGGAAACTCACCATATTGATAGGAAAGGACTAAGTGTATTTTTCACCATTCCTTGCCTCACAATATTTATTGACATTTATTTATTAACATTTATTGAATTTATATTTCAAAATTTTAGTTATTTATTCTAACAAAAATATCTTTAATGTTGCTTATATATCATCCAAATATTGCTTTATTCATTGGTGGAGAGCTGAACATGTGACTATTTTATATCTTTAAGAAGTAAATACTGGAAGACTAAACCAGCAGAATTTTTAGAACTTTAAAAGATAAACACTTTTCTGCTGAAAACAGAATAGTAGTAATAGCAGCAGTAGCCAGAGAAGTTGGGAGTCCAGTGGATCAGCTATCTCATGAGTCATTGTACCAATCTTTTTTTTTTTTTTAATATTATTATTATTGTTTTTCCATCCCTCCATGCACTCCTGCCCCCTGAGCTATCTCCCTGAGCATAAGCAGCCCTTCTTTCTTCCATGATTGTTC
>NW_006921852.1:2868512-2868990 GCF_000298275.1 Orycteropus afer afer
TTGTGTGTATGTACCATAGTTTGGTTATCCATTCCTCAGTTGATAGATACCTAGGTTGTTTCTATCTTTTGCCTATTGTAAATGGTGCTGCGATGAACATGGGTGTGCATATATCTGTTCTTGTCATGGCTCTCACTTCTTTAGGGTATATACCCAGTAATGGAATGACTGGGACAAATGGTATTTCTATTTCCAACTTTTGAAGGAATCGCCATACTGCTCTCCACAATGGTTGTACCATTTTACAGTCCCACCAACAGTGTATGAGAGTCCCAATCTCTCCACATCCTCGCCAGCATTTGATATTTTGTGCCTTGTTGAAATTTGCTACTAGTGCTGGAGCAAGCTGGTTTTGATTTTCATCTCTCTAATAGCTAATGGTTGTGAGAATTTCTTCATATGTTTGTTGGCTGCTTGAATATCCTCCTTGGTGAAGTGTCTATTCATGTCTTCTGCCCATTTTTTAATTGGATTGTTT
>NW_006921852.1:2889912-2901702 GCF_000298275.1 Orycteropus afer afer
CTTCTGCTAGTTGGGGTTTAGTCCAATTCTGCATCCTTTCCTTCAAGGCTCAGGGGTCCAAGATTATCTTCTGTGTCTGTATTAATTGGTTTCCCTTTTCTTTGTTGAAGAGGGTTTGTGCAATCCTTCTGCCTAGTCCGCCATCTTGCCGGAACCTTTTTACCAACTTCTGTAGTCTCAAATTGACCAAACATGAATCAAGATGTACTGATTATTACTGGTGATTGGAATGTGAAATTTGAAGAATCATTGGTAGCTGGAAAACATGGTCTTGATGATAGAAATGACACCAGAGATCACAGGATAGAATTTTGCAAGACTAATGACTTACTCATTGCAAATACCTTTTTCAACAACAAAAAGGGTGGCTATATATATGGACTTTGCCAAATGGAATACAGGAATCAAATCAACTATATCTGTGAAAAGAGATGATGGAGAAATTCATTATCTTCACCAAAACAAGGCCAGCTGACTATGGGGCAGACCATCAATTCCTCATATAGAAGTTCAAGTTGAAGCTGAAGACAAGTAAAACAAATCCACAAGAGCCAAAATATGACCTTGATTACATCCCACCTGAATTTCGAAATTATCTGAAGAATAGATTTGATGCACTGAACACCAGTGGCTGAAAAACAGATGAGTTGTGATATAACATCAAGAACTTCATACATGAAGAAAACAAAAGGTCATTAAAAAGATGGGAAAGGACAAAAAGACCAAAATGGATGTCAGAGTAAATTCTAAAACTTGTTGTTGAATGGAGAGTAGCTAAAGCAAAGGGAAGAAATGAAAAGATAAAAGACTTGAACAGATGATTTCAAAGAGCAGCTCAAGAAGACAAAATATTATAGTAAAATTTGCAAAGATCTAGAGTTAGAAAACCAAAGGGTAAGTGCATGCTAAGAATTTCTCAAGCTAAAAAAAACTGAAGAAAAAATTCAAATTTCCAGATGCAGTATTGAAGGATTCTATAGGCAAAATGTTGAATAATGCAGGAAGCATCAAAGAAGATGGAAGGAATACACAAAGTCATTGTACAAAAAAGAATTTGGTTGATGTTCAACCATTTAAGGAGGTAGCATGTGATCAAGAACCAGTGATACTGTGGGAAGAAATCCAAGCTTCTCTGAAGAAATTGGCAAAAAACAAGGCTCTAGGAATTGATTGAATACCTATTGAGATGCTTCAACAAGCAGATGCTGTTCTGGAAGTGCTTACTTATCTGTGCCAGGAAATTTGGAAGACAGCTATCTGGCCAACTGACTGGAAGAGGTTCATATTTATGCCCATTCCAAAGAAAGGTGATCTAACAGAATGTGGAAATTATCAAGCAGCATCATTAATATTGCACTCAAGTAAAATTTTGCTGATGATAATTCAAAAATGATTACAGCAATATATTGACAGGGAACTGCCAGAAATGCAAGGTGGATTCAGAAGAGGACACAGAATGAGGGATATCATTGTTGATATCAGATGTATCTTGGCTGAAAGCAAAGAATACCAGAAAGATGTTTACTTGTGTTTTATTGACTATGAAAGGCATTCAACTGTGTGGATCATAACAAATTATGGATAACATTATGAAGAATGGAAATTCCAGAAAACTTAATTATGCTCTTGAGGAACTTGGACATAGACCAAGAGGCTGTCTTTCTAACAGAACAAGGTGCACTGCATGACTTAAAGTCAGGAAAGGTTGTGTCAGGGTTGTATACTTTCACCAGGTTTATTCAATTGTATGCTGAGCAAATAATCCAAGAAGCTGGACTATATGAAGAAGAACACAATGCCAGGATTTGAGGAAGACTCATTAACAACTTGCGATTTGCAGATGATACAACCTCGCTTGCTGAAAGTGAAGATGACTCAAAGTACTTACTGATGATGATTAAAGACTTCAGTATGGATTACACCTCAACATAAAGAAAATGAAAATCCTCACAACTGGACCAATAAGTAGCATCACAATAAATGGAGAAAAGATTGAAGTTGTCAAAGATTTCCTATTACTTGGATCCACAATCCACACCCATGGAAGCAGCAATCAAGAAATCAGATGTCATATTGCGCTGGGCTAATCTGCTGCAAAAGATCTCTTTAAAATGCTGAAGAGCAAAGATGTCATTTTTGAGTACTAACTTGGGCCTAACCCAGCCCATGGTATTTTCAATTGCTTCATATACATGTGAAAGCTGGACAATGAATGAGGAAGACTGAAGAAGAGTTGCTGCTTTTGAGTTGTGGTGTTGGTGAAGAATTCTAAAAATACCATGGACTGCTAGGAGAATGAACAAATCTTTCCTGGAAGAGGTGCAGCTGGAATGCTTCTCATAAGCAAGAATGGCCAGACTTCATCTGTCATACTTTGGTCATGTTGTCAGAAGAGACCATTCCCTGGAGAAGGATGTCATGCTTGATAAAGTGGAAGGTCAGCAAAAAAGAGGAAGAACCTCAACAAGATGAATTGACACAGTGACTGCAATGATAGGCTCAAGTATAGCAGGGATTGTGAGGTTGGCTCATGACCAGGCAGTGTTTTGTCCTGTTGTATATAGGGTTGCTATGAGTTAAAGCTGACTTGATGGTATCGAACAACAACAACAAATACCTTAATGAAGTTAATCAGAAAATGATTGACTGATTATGTGGTCATCAACTGCACAATATTAGTTAAAAATACCTGAAACACCATTGTGAATGTGACTATAAAGATATCAGTTATGACAAGTTGATTTGGTTAGTGATTCATAGGCAAAGTTCATAGAGGATAGAACACTAATATAAACAATTTTGTACTCCATATTAATGTGATTCATATCAAGTGTTTCATCTCATTTGAAAAATTATTTTAAAATAATTTGTAATGAAACATTCACAGACCAAAATGTCAGAAGATTGATAAACAAAAAAGTGGGTGCAGGATGTTGATTCAATAAGAGTTTGGTAGAGGACTAACTCTAAAGTATGAGTCTGGTAGAGGACTAACTCTAAAGTATGAGTCAGCTTTGCTTTTATTTCATATCTATATTAACAATCTGATGAACTCTGGTGGCTTAGTGCCTAAGGCATTTGACTGCTAACCAGAAGGCTGGCGGTTCAAACCCACCAGTCACTTCTTGGAAGAAAGGTTGGGCAATCTATTTCCGTAGTGGTACCACCTGGGAAACCCAAGGAGGGGTCGCTAGGCGTCAGATCCAACTCAGTGGCAGTGAGTTTAGAGTTTATATTAACAATCTTAAATAAAATTAATTGAATTTGCATTAGCTCTTGATTTAATGTTATCTGCCAATACTGTAGAGGATGTTGTTGTTGTTGTTGTTATGTGCTGTCGAGTCGGCCCCGACTCATAGAGGATAGAGGAACAATATAAATGGTTATAGTGAACAAAAACAAAAATATAAACAGAAACATATTAAAAATGAAATTTAATTTACAAAGAAACCATCAAATATACCTAGGAAAAAATTCTTCTGAAACCTGGATATTTATTTAGGGGAAAAGTCACTTGGGAAACCTTTAAGTGCTAGAGCAGAACATGAAAGAAATTAACCAAATGATGCTAATTGCTATTAGATTAAATTGTCAACAATATCAACAGCAATCTGTATGAATAAAACCTTCTTATTTTTCAATCAATTACTGTTTATATAGTTAGCAATTTTACCATCTATACGAAAATTATTTTAAGTCAAGTGAAGAAAATGCCATCATATTCTTGAGAGTATTTTTATACCCTATGTTAGGCTGACTCATAGAAAAATGCTCTGAAATTTACCTATTTAAACTTATCAAACTTGTCTATTTAAAATGGTAACTAACTGATATAATTTAGATCAGACACTTAATCCTTTTAAAATATATTTTAGAGAGTGAGTAGTGTTTTAAAAATAAAATGAATCTTTTTATAATCAGTTTATGATTGAAATGGTATTTCTATTTTTGCTACAATTTTAAGAAATCTCTATCTAAATTATACAGAATCTTGATGGTTTCTGTCATTGTTATGTATTACCAGAGAAAATATATGCTTCTAAAAACCAGAATTTTTAATTCTTCATAAACTTCACAGGAGGCAGAGTTCTCATTAAGCAAACAAAATGTGGCATCAAGCCAAGGGAATGAAGAGAATTGAAATCTCACTTTGACTACATGTCTAATTAATCAGCTCTGAGTAATTAATTCAATCCCTTTATTTCTTTTATAAGCTTTTCTTACTTGAGTTTGGAATATATAACAAATGGAGTTTCAAAAATGTATTTTGAAAGATGCTGTGTCAAAATAAAGGGTTTCTCCTAAAGAGATTTTTAATTAATTAGAGAAAAGCTCAATAGAAGTTTAATATGAAAAAAAAATCATTGGAAATATGTTTGGAAATGACACAGATTGGGTATAGTACTAAGTGCTGCACATTTTTAGGCAATAAGAAAATACATTTCAATTATAGAAGTTTTTTTTTGCAAAATATTTTATTTAGGTTATTCTGTAAAATGTTTATTACAGATGAAAGTGGATATGTAGGGAAGGTGATCAAGAGAAATGTTTTGGGGCTCAGTCATTTCTGGGTTTGTTTGCTTTACATCCTATATTATTGAATGAACTAATGTACGGAAAGTACATTGCATAGTAAGTGAAGCAGATAGGCATTCAGTAAATAAATGCTATTATTACTGCATTTAAAATTTTATTTCCCCTTCATGCATCTTTACCAGATTGTTTTGAAAAAACACTTTTTTTGTTGTTGTTTGTTAATATTCATCCTCTCATGGAAGAAGTGGTAGTTCAGTGGTAGTATTCTCTTGCCTTTTATGTGGAGATACAAGTCCAATTCCCAGCCAATGAACCTCATGTGCGGCCACCACTAATATATCAAGTAGAGATTTTGTATTGCTATGAGGCTGAACAGATTTAATTGGAGCACCCAGACTAAGAAAAGCTAGGGAAAAAAATCTGACAATCTACTGAAAATCAGACAATAAAAGCACTGTATATCACAATGGTCCAATCCACAACTGAACATTTATTAATTAAAAAAAAGAAAAACTGCCATAGATTAGAGTCCATGTGTTCTTATATGTTAGGATAAATAGCTAGTTATTCCTAGTATTCCTAATATTTTCAGAGTGTAGATTTTATCCAATCCCTTTGCTTGAATTTTTCCATTTTCCTCAATGCCCTAAACCTTGACCTTCGTATCATTTCAAGAACTCTGCCCCATGGCACACATTGAAATTTACTCAAAGCCTGTTATTTTTCTGAAATGGTTAGTAACATAGTCTCCTCTTAGGCTACAACTTTCACTCGTTTCCTCACTTAATTGATTCTTTGATCTCATGGTGATTTCTAAGGAATGACAACCTTACTTATCATTATTATTACTAATTTGTGAGATCCTTTCTATCTTGACTTCCTTACCATTCCAAAGTATATCATATGCTCAAGATGAGCCAAGACTGTTTTCATCCCAATCAATACTTACTCTAAGTAAGGTAAAAAAAAGTGAAATAATAACTTTAGGAAGGGAGCTTAGCTGGGTCTCAGGGAACACTGAAAATAGCTGGTTTATTCAATACACGATACCATGACAATTGGCTAACCAAGTGTGTTTGGGGTGGGGGAGCTGAAATATTTAAGTTTTGTAATACACAAAAATAAAATAAAGGTTTATTTGAAAAAGTAAAATAATAAATTTAAAACAAATAATAGGAGAATTATTTTATAAATTTGGAGTAGAGAACAATTTTTTAAGCCAGGGCCAAAGAGAAAAGCTTTGATATATTTGATAACTTTATGAAAATATATATGTACCACAAAATATACCATAAATAAAATTCAAAAGTAAGCTGCAGATCATACATTTGTAATGTATATAACTGACAAAGGATTAATATCCAGAATATGAAGATAATTCCTACAAATCAGTAAGAGAAAGAACACACAACAGAAAACTGACTAAAGGATATTATATTGATCAGGGTTCAACAAAAATTATATAGAGATTTGAAGAGAATTTAATATAAGAACTATTTACAAAGATAAGGAAAATATTTAGGAAAACAGTAAGAATAGACCAGTTCCAAGAGACCAGCGGCAGAATAGAGGAAAATAAAGTGGTACTAAAATAATTATCAGACTTCAGGAAGTATAAGAGGACTACCTAGCAGTCGCTAAATCCGCTGGTTGAGGGATACAACTAACTCATTGCCAGGGGAACAAATATCCATCACTCTCCTCTCAATCCTGCTGTCCTTGAAGAAGTGAATTGCCTAGTTGTGAGGTCTTACTGAGTAGACCTTGTGGCAAGGAACTGTGGGTAGTCTCTAGGAGCTGAGAATGGTTCCTGATCAAAAGCCAACATGAAAACAAGAAGCTCAGTATTGCAGTTGCAAGGAAATGAATTCTGGCAACAACCACTGAGTTTGGAAGGGTACCCTGAGCCCCTGATAAAATTGCAGCCCCAGGTAATACCTTGATTTCAACCTAGTGAGACTCTGAGTAGAAGACCTAGCCATGCTGTGCTTGAACTTCTGACCTAGAGAACTGTGAGATAATAATAATAAATGTGCTATTTATAGCTGCCAAATTTTGATAATTTTGTATGCAAAAATAGAAAAGTAATACAGATAGGTGAAAGGGTGTTCAGTGCTGCATTATTTGTGATTGAAAAAGCAAAGGAAATAACATAACATGGAATGCAAGTATGAAACTCATGTTGAAAAATGCATTTAATATCACGTATTTTTAGTGATTCTAGTTAATAGGATTGAGGGCTCTTTTTTTTTTTAATCTGTGCCTGTTTGTATTTTAAAATTTTAATAATCAGCATATGTATCTTTTTACTGAGAAAAAAATTCTCAGATCTGTTTCTTTTACATTCTTTGGTAATTCATGCTTATTTCTTTTATTCCTAAAAGGATGCTTATTTCTTTATTACTAGAAGTGATAACGTACTACATTATCTTTAAAGAATTCAAAATATAATATATATTATATACAACATGCCTTTAATTACTTAATAACTTCATTTTGAAGACTATTCTCTGTGTGTATGTGTGTGTGTATTACATGCAATATGTAAGCAGAGCATATCATAAGCTAGTTAGACTGAGGAATGAAAGGCTATAGAATGGAAGGAAAATATTTCTCTAATTAAAATAAGGGGACATTTTACTAGTACTTCAGTTAAGAGTTAACATGTTGTTGTTGTTATGTGCCATCGAGTTGGACACGACTCATAGTGACCCCTCCTTGGGTTTCCAAGGCAGTATCACTACGGAAGTAGATTGTCCCATCTTCCTTCCCAGGAGTGACTGGTGGGTTTGAACCACCAGCCTTCTGATTAGCAGTCAAGTGCCTTAGGCACTACACTACATAGGTAAGCTTTTACTAATTTGGTTCATGGAATAGAAGTTGGCTTCTTTCAAAAGCTCAACCTTATTTATTCTATATTTATAAGCAATATTAAGTTTTGGGGTAATAATGGATGTGAGCCATGGATCAATGAGAAATACTGCTGAATGAACTATGATGCCACATTATCAATAACCATGAAAAGAGATTTTTGCATGGACCAAGTTATTTTTTCCTACTCTCATCAAAATGAGCTCTACCACGTATATTATATATAATATTTTCAAGTCTGAGCAGCCTTCTGAATTTGAGGAATTCGAATGACCTAGACCAATGCCAAATCCTGTGATAATCAAAGAGTGATGAAGATGAGCTTTGTTTAAGAACACCAAATTTCAGTCGGAAACAAGAATTAAAAAAGTCTCATTAGAAAATTGGTAGTTGCTGTCATTGCTTAAAGCAAGCTGCATTATTGTTATAGTTAAATATATATGTTCTTAGTTGATATTCATGGATGAGGACATGTACCTAAAACAAATGGAAGAGACATTTTATAGTCATACCACAAAATACTTCCATAAAATATTCTTTTTAAAATTAAAACCTTAGCAAGAATATCATAGAGTGATAACTCATGTCTCTGACTAATTATTTTTTCTTTTTTTGATAGTCATTTTGAATAGTGGTATCATGTAAAACTATAGATATGTCCTGGAGTTTTCTTAATTACTTAGGGTACTATCAGTTTTGTGTGACACATAGAGGGAAGCAAACTTAGAGTTGCTCAAAAAGAAATAAAATAAAAATAACAAAAAACTTTATAAAATGAGTCAGAATTATCATGAAGCTGCTTTAAGTAGAGAACCTCTATAGAATACATCTAGATTAGAAAAAGTCTGTCCAACCTAGAGAAAGGGTTGGAAGAATATCCTGATGTCATGCTAAAAATATTACATGAGTTGAATTGTCTTGATAGCAGTCAGTCAATCTGACCTGAGAGAAGGTGCAGGCCTCTTTCATAAGTGATAAAATTATGCCCTTATTTCAAGGAAAATCCTCTTTGGTAGAGTTTCTTATGAGAATCTAGGAGTGTTCTTCAACTTCTCTTTGAATCTGGAGGTGCAATAAGAGAGAAGAAATTAGCGATGTTATTAGATAGTGATATTACCAGTTACTGCTGACACTAGATGTATTGGTTTCTCCAAGAAATCACAATCCCTTCCATGTATATGACACCTGTTGTTGTTAGGTGCCATCAAATCATCTCAGACTCATAGCAACCCCATGCACAACAGAACGAAACACTGCCCAGTCCTGTGTCAGCTCCACAATCATTACTATACCTGAGCCCATCATTGTAGTAACTGTGTCAATCCATCTTGTTGACAGTCTTCCCCTCTTTCGTTGACCTTCCACTTTACCAAGCATGATACCTTTCTCCAGGGAATGGTTTTTTTTTACAACATGACCAAAGTAGGTGACATTTTCGCTTCCAAGGAGCATTCTGGCTGCACTTCTTCCAGGACAGATTGGTTAGTTCTTTTAGCATTCCATGGTACTTTCAGCTTTCTTCGCCAGCACCACAACTCAAAAGCGTCAACTCTTCTTTGGTCTTCTTTATTCATTGTCCAACTCTCACATGCATATGAGGTGATTGAAAATACTGTGGCTTATGTCAGGTACACCTTAGTCCTCATGGAGCTATCTTTGCTCTTCAGCACTTGAAAGAGGTCTTTTGTAGCAGATTTGCCCAGTGCTATTTGTTTTCTGATATCTTGACTGCTGTTTCATTCATGTTGATTGTAGAACCAAGTAATATGAAGTCTTTGACAACTTCAATCTTTTCTCCTTTTATCATGCTGCTGCTTATAGGTGTAGTTGTGGGGATTTTTGTTTTCTTTATATTGAGGTGTAATCTATACTGCAGTCTTCAATCTTCCTCAGTAAGTGCTTCAAGTCATCCTCACTTTCAGCAGCAAAGTAGTGTCATCAGCATATTGCAGGTTGTTAATGATTCTTCCTCCAATCCTGATGCCATGTTCTTCTTCATACAGTCCACCTTCCTGGATTATTTGCTCAGCATACAGATTGAATAAATATGGTGAAGGGATACAACCCTGACACACTCCCTTCTTGATTTTAAACCATGCAGAGTCTTCTTATTCTGTTTGAAAGACAGCCTCATGGTCTATGTACAGGTTCTTCATGAGTACAATTTAGTGTTCTGGAATTCCCATTCTTTTCAATGTTGTCCATAATTTGTTATGATCCACACAACTGGATGTTTTTGCATAGTCAATAAAAGACAAGTAAACATCCTCTGGTATGCTTTGCTTTGAGCCAAGATCCATCTGACATCAGCAATGATATCCCTCATTCCACATCCTCCTCTGAATCCAGCTTGCATTTCTGGAAATTCTTTGTCAATATATCACTGCAATCATTTTTGAATTATTTTCAGTAAGATTTTCCTAGTATGTGATATTAATGATATTATTTGATAATTTCCACATTCTGTGGGATCACCTTTCATTGGAATGGGTACAAATATGGATCTCTTCTACTCAGTTGGCCAGGTAGCTGTCTTCCAAATCTCCTGGCATAGCTGAATGAGTGCCTCCAGTGTGGCATCTGTTTATTGAAACATCTCAATGGATGTTCCATCAATTCCTGGACCCTTATTTTCTGCCACTTCCTTCAGTGCAGCTTTGACTTCTTCCTTCAGTACCATTGGTTCTAGATCATATGCTATCTGCTGAAATGCATGAGCATTGACCTATTCTTTTTGGTACAGTGACTCTGTGTATTCCTTCCATCTTCCTTTGATGTTTCTGGCATAATTCAATATTTTTTCCATAGAATCTTTCAATATTGCAACTTGAGGCTTAACTTTTTTCTTCATTTCTTTCAGTTTGAGAAATGCCAAGCATGTTCTTCTCTTTTGGTTTTCTAACTCCAGGTCTTTGCACATTTCATAATGATTATTGACTTTGTCTTTTTGAGCTGCTCTTTGAAATCTTCTGTTCAGCTGTTTTATCTTGTCATTTCTTCCATTTGCTTTAGCTACTCTCTGTTCAAGGGCAAGTTTCAGAGTCTCTTCTGACATCCATTTTGGTCTTTTCTTCCTTATGTGTCTTTTTTTTTTTTTTTTTTGAATTTTTATTGTGATTTAGGTGAAAGTTTACAGAGCAAACTCACTTTCCATACAGCAGCTCACATACGCTTTGTTTCTTGTCATTGACTTCAGTTTTCCACAATGCAACAACTCCCCTCCCACTTCCTCCCCATAGTTATCTCCTCCTTGTATCCTTCCTTCCTATGCCTTTCTGTCCCCTGTGCTGTCTCCCTGGACATACACAACCCTTCTATTCTCCCATGATTGATCTCTCCAAGGAGTATATCTACCTAATATAAATTTTCAGCTCCTATGCTTATCTTTTTTTGTGGGTTCAATTTCAGACCTGAAGGGCACCTGAGGGCCATAGTTTGCATCATGCGCAATCAGATCAGCAAAACTGATTTTTTTTTTTTAAATGATTTTGAGTTCCTGTCTTTTTAATGGCCTTTTGCTTTCTTCATGGATGATGTTCTTGATGTCATCCCACAATTCCTCTGGTTATTGATCACTGGTGTTCAATGCATCAAATCTATTTTTTAGATGGTCTCTAAATTCAGGAGGGATATATTCAAGGTCATATTTTGACTCTTGTGTAATTGTTTTAATTGTCTTCAACTTCAACTTGAACTTGCATATGAGCAGTTGATAGTCTGTTCCAAAATCAGTCCCTGGCCTTTTATTGGCTGAAGATACCGAGCTTTTCCATCACCCCTTGCCACAGAAGTAGTTAATCTGATTCCTTTGTACTCCATCTGGCAAAGTCAACATGTATAGCTGCTGTTTGTGTTGTAAAAAAGTATTTGCAATGAATAAGTTTTGCAAAATTCTATCATGCAATCTCCAGTGTTATTTCTATCACTAGGCAAAATTTTTCAACTACTGTTTATTCTTTTTTGTTTTCAACTTTTGCATTCCAATCACCAGTGATAATCAGCACATATTGATTTTGTGTTTGGTCAATTTCAGACTGCAGAAGTTGGTAAAAATCTTCAATTTTCTCATCTTTGATTTTGGTGGTTGATGCATAAATTTGAATAATGGTAGTATTACCTGTCCTTCCTTTTAGGCATATAGATAGTATTTTTTTTTCTCTCTCTGTGTGTGTGTGTGTGTGTATATATATACTTTTTTTATTCTGAATTGGGTGAAGGTTTACAGAGCAAATTCACTTTCCATACAGTGGTTCACATATTCTTTGTCTCATGACATTGACCACAGTTTACCACAATGCAATAGCTCCCCTCCCACTTCCTCCCCATAGTTACCTCTTCCCTGTGTCCATCCCTCCATGCACTCCTAGCCCCTGAGATGTCTCC
>NW_006921852.1:2905757-2912629 GCF_000298275.1 Orycteropus afer afer
GTTGAACTTCCTATTGTTGATTTCTTATTTGATAGCATTATGATCTGAGAAGATGCTTTGCAGTATTTCAATGTTTTTAAATTTATGAAGGCTTGCTTTATGGCCTAACATATGGTCTATCATGGAAAATGTTCCATGTGCACTGGAGAAGAATGTATATTGTGCTGCTGTTGTGTGAAGTGCTCTGTCAGTGTCTATAAGGCCAAGTGGTAGATTGTATTATTTAGCTCTTCTACATCTTTATTGAGTTTCTTTCCAGTTGTTCTCACTTTCAAAGAAAGTGGTGTCTTAAAGTCTCCCACTATGACTGTGGAGTCATCTATTTGGCTTTTCAACTCTTTTAAAGTCTGATTTATGTATTTTGAGGCTTTTTCATTGGGTCCATAGATATTTATTGTGGTTATACATATGGATATTATCTTATCACTGACACCATTGTGCTTCAGGATAGATCTTGAAACATTCTTTGTGACAATGAATGTCATGCCATTCCTCTTCAATTTGTCATTCCTGGCATAGTAGAGCATATGGTTGTCTCATTCTATTTTTCGCCAGTTCCTTCAGTGGAACTTGGACTTCATCCTTAGTACCATTTGTTCTTGATCATATGCTACCTTCTGAAATAGTTCAACATCAACCAATTCTTTTTTGGTCAGTGATTATGTTTGTTCCTTCCATCTTGTTCTGATGCATCCTTCATTATTCAATATTTTGCTCATAGAATCTTTTAATATTGTAAATTAAGCCTTGGATTTTTTCCTTAAGTCTGTCAGCTTGAGAAATGCTGAGTGTGTTCTTCTCTTTTGGTTTTCTCACTTCAGGTCTTTGCTCATTTCATTAAATAATTACCTTTGTCTTCTTGAGCTGCTCTTTGAAATCTTTTGTTCAGCTCTTTTATTTTGTCCTTTCTTCCATTTGTTTTAGTTACTGTCCATTCAAGAGCAAGTTTCAGAGTCTCTTCTGACATCCATTTTGGTCTTGTCTTCCTTTCTTATCTTTTTAATGACTGTTTGGTTTCTCCATGTATGATGTTTTTATTATCATCTCACAACTTGTCTGTTTTCCAGTTATTGGTGTTCAGTGCATCACATCTGTTCTTCAGATGGTCTTTAAATCCAGGTGAGATATATTCAATGTCATATTTTGAGTTTTGTGGATGTGGTTTAGCTTTCTTCAGCTTCTACCTGAAATACATATGAGCAATTGATGGTCTTTTCCACAGTCAGCTGCTGGCCTTGTTTTGGCTGATGATATTGCACTTCTCCACGACCTCTTTCTACAGATGTAATTGATCTGATTCCTGTGTATTCCATCTGGCGATGTCTATGAGTATAGCCACTACTTATGTTGCTGAAAAAGGTACTTGCAATGAAGAAGTCACTGGTCTTGCAAAACTATATCATGTGATCTCTGGAGTCATTTCTATCACCAAGGCCACGTTTTCCAACTACTGGTGATTCTTCATTTCCAACTCTCATATTCCAATCACCAGTAATAATCAATACCTTTTGATCGCGTGTTTGGCCAATTTAAGATTGATAAGTTGGTAAATATCTTCAATTTCATCATCTTTGGCTTTAGTGTTTGGTATGTAAATGTAAATAATTATCATATTAACTGGTCTTCCTTGTAGGCATATGGATATTATCCTATCACTGACAGCACTGTACTTCAGGATAAATCCTGAAACATTCTTTGTGACTATGAATGTGGCACTATTCCTCTTCAATTTGTAATTCCTGGCATAGTAGATCATATGACTGTCTGATTAAGAATGGTCAGTACCAGTCCATTTCAACTCACTAATGCCTAGACATTGATCTTTATGCATTCCATTTCATTTTTGACAACTTCCAATTTTCCTACATCGATTCTTCATACATTCTATGTTCTGATTATTAATGGATGTTTGCAGCTGTTTCTTCACAATTTGAGTCTGCCCCACCAGCAAATGGAGATCCTGAAAGCTTTACCCCATCCACATCATTAAAGTTGACTCTACTTTGAGAAAGCAGATCTTCCCCAGTTATATTTTGAGTGCTTTCTGATCTGAGGGGCTCATCTTCTGGCACTATATGAGACAGTGTTTCAGGACTATTCATGAAGTTTTCTGGTAATATATCGGAGAGTGTTTCACTGCTATTCATAAGGTTTTCACTGACTAGTTCTTTGAGAGTTGGATGGCTCCTTCCTTCTTCCAAGTCTGTCTTTGTCTGTAAGCCCTGCTAAAACCTGTCCATCATGGGTGACCCTGCTGGTGTTTGAAATACTGGTGGCATGGCCTCCAGCCTCAGGGCAACATGCAGGCCATCACAGTGTAAAAAACTGACAGACAAGTGGTAGACTATTGTTTTCTGTTTCTTTGAACTTTACTATTCTTGCTGGGGTGAAATGATATCTCACTGTTGTTTTGATTTGCATCTCTCTGATGGCTAATGATCATGAGCATCTCTTCAGGTGTTTTTTAGCTTCCTGAACATCTTCTTTGTTGAAATGTCTTTTCAATTTGCCATATATTCTTAAACAACCTGAATTCCAGCCATTGTAAGTTATATTGTGTACTTTAAATACACCATGTCAGTAACATATTTGTGGATGATATTTTCTCTGCCTTGGATGTCCTATCTCCCATGGTCTTTCCTTGAGCAACTATTACCTATTTTTTCAAAGATTAGCTCAAATATCATCTTTCCTTGGAATTATTCTGACAGTTACCTGCACTCTGAGGTATGATTAATTTCTCCTTTCATTGCATATATCTATCTGCAAGTTTTCTATACACTCTTTCAAACCATTTTAATTATTGATTTTTTACTTTTTGTAGTCTATTTTCCTGATAGCCTATGAGTTCCTTGTGGGTAAGTACTGTACCTGCTATTTTTATAGGTCTAAATATTGATAATAGTACCAATATTTAGCATAGTGCCTGGGAAACAGTAGAGCTACAACAAAAGCTACTTGGATGTTGCTGTTGTTGTTGTTGTTGTTAGGCGCCATTGAGTCAGCTCTGATTCATAGTGACTCTGTGTATAATACAACAAAACACTGCCCAGGCCTGTGCCAGCCTCACAATTCGTGCTATACCTAAGCCCATTGTTGCAGCTACTGTGTCAATCCATCTCATTGACGGCCATTGCCTCTTTCTTTGACCCTCCACTTTACCATGCATGATATCCTTCTCCAGGGAATGGTCCCTTCTGACACCATGGCCAAAGTATCTGACACCATGAGACAAAGTCTGGCCATCTCGCTTCCACTTCTGGCTGTACTTCTTCTGAGACATATTTGTTAGTTCTTCTGGCAATCCATGGGTACTTTTAGTATTCTTTACCAAAACTATGACTCAAAAGCATCAACTCTTCTTAAAAACAAAAGCAAAAACAAAAAACAACAATCAAACTCACTGCCATTGAGTTGATTCTGACTCAGAGTGACCACCTTTGGGTTTCTGAGGTGGTAAATATTTATGGAAGTAGATTGCCCCATCTTCCTTCCATGGAACAGCTGGTGGGTTTGAACCACTGACCTTCTGGTTAGCAGCCAAATGCCTTAGGCACTGTACTACCAGAGCTCCTTCAACTATTCTTCATAGTTGTTGTTGTTATATGCCATTGAGTCAGACCCTATTCATAGCGACCCCTCCTTGGGTTTCTGAGGCAGTATCACTACGGAAGTAGATTGCCCCATCTTCCTTCCGAGGAGTGGCTGGTGGGTTTGAACCACCAGCCTTCTGGTTAGCAGTCAAGTGCCTTAGGCACTACGCTACCAGAGCTCCCCAACTATTCTTAGGTCTTCCTTATTCATTGCACAGCTTTCACATGCATATGAGGGAACTGAAAATACCATGGCTTGGATTAGGCACACCTTAGTCTTTAATGAGACATCTTTGCTCTTCAGCACTTTAAAGAGGTCTTTTGTAGCAGATTTGTCCAGTAAAATACATTGTCTGATTTCTTGACTGCTCCTTCCATTGATTTTGATTGTGGAACAAGTAATATGAAATCTTTGACAACTTAAAATTATTTGGATAAATGTCAATAATTTTTCTCAGTTTATTAACAGAAATGAGAGCACCTAAGACCAGGATGGGAAAAGATTTCACCTACGTGTAATTTTTCAATGTTTGTGGAGCTGGCTGACAATGGTACTGAGATAGATTCTAAGGCAGCATTTAGGCTCAGTGGAAGTTTGTGGAATTATTAATATTTATTATGGGTTTGGTGGGGATTTGCGAAAGTGGCATTTGTCCACCTTGATATAGTTTCATCAGTATTTTTTTTTTTAATTGGAATTTACCTTGAGATAGGAAATTCTCAAAGATTATAAAGATTTTAATGTAAGTCCCTGGGTGGCACAAGTGGTTAAGTGCTCAGCTACTAACTGAAAGTGTGGTGTCTAAAACCACCCACAGGTGCCTTTAAGGAAAGGCCTGGCTATCTACTTCTGAAAGGTCACAGCCATTGAAAACTCCATGGAGCACAGTTCTACTCTGAAGTCATGGGGTTACCATGAGTCAGAATAGCAAAAATCACACCCAAGGACTCCTAAGTGAATCTAAATAATTCTCAGCAGGTCAGTTTGTATAGGGAAACATGTAATGCAGGTAGAGAATGAAATGTACTGCTTATTGAGTTCTTTCTGAATGACAGGCATTAATCAGGCACTTTATACATCTGATGGAACAATATATGTATAAGACTTGGTATGGTGTTTCACATAATAATAAACACGATACTAGTAGTATTATTTGTAATCTTCACAAGTAAATAGAGAAGATGGATTTATTTAATGTTGAAATATATGTTAAATTACTCACTATAGTTAACACACTTAATGCCAAGGGTTCTGATTTATTCATTATAGTTTTTAGTACTCTGCATGCAGCTACTGATTCTAAAACTTCAATGAACATTGAAGTTTCATATTTTCTCCCAGTGAACTCTTGTGGGACCATGTGATAATTCCAAACATTGGTAAATGACCACTAATAATAGTGCTTCAGTTAAATTGGGTACAGTGTTGTGTTACTAAAAAGGTGCATAACAGAAATGTCTTTCTCTAGCTGTTAAGTAAAAGACACTTGGAAGCAAAATAACCTGTGATAGCATTCATAGAACAAAGCAGAAGTTGTGGATATAAGACAGTTGTAGAAACCTCAATGCATGGCCACTATTAATAGGGTTATATACTTATTTCTCTTGGGAGCTCTGGTAGCGTAGTGCCTAAGGCACTTGACTGCTAACCAGAAGGCTGGCAGTTCAAACCCACCAGCCACTCCTCAGAAGGAAGGTTGGGCAATCTACTTCTGCAGTGATACTGCCTTGGCAACCCAAGGAGGGGTCACTATGAGTCGAGTCCAACTCGATGGCACATAACAACAACAACATACTTATTTCTCATGAAGACCAGGTTTTACAGGAGTGTAAAATTACCAGAAGGAATATATTTCTTTACTAAATTACATGTAAGAACTTTTTTTTTTTTTTTTTTTTTTTAGATGTAGTGGGACAGAAGGCAGTTTTAGAGAATCTGAGCCTATCTTTTAGAGCCAAATTTCTACACATCTGAGTTAAACATGAAGAATTTTGGCCTTAGGAAAAGCTGAACTCCTGATCATGCTGACACTGAACCCATGACAGCACCTCACAACACTTGTGTTTAAGCCAGCCTTTTCAAAACAATAATGAAGGGTATTTAGTAGCTCTTATTTCGTTTTGGGATTGTTAGAAGACTATTAAAGTAAAACCATGGAAATGAGACTCATCTGTATAAGCACTTTTAAGTAAGGAGTACGCAGAGATGAGTTATCTAGAAGTGTCTCCACTTCTAAGCATTTGAATGTGGTTCTTAGTCACTTATCCCAAGTTCCCTTTGATTGCATTAGGATCTAGCTTTTATCCTTTATTTTCAATAACAAAAATCACACCCAGCACTGTGATGGCTAAGGCAGCCTGGGAAATTAAACATTTTGCAGAGACAAAGGGAAAAGTTCATAAGTGGCTCAGTTAAGGATTTTTCTTTCTTTTTTTTTTAAAGGAACCGTAGAACTTATTTTCATTTTAGCATTTAATAGTTTTAGGACTACTGAGCCGTGTAGCTGAATCTGCTGCAATGGCTAATTTAAAGTTTTAAGGGAGTTTAAACCAGCATGTATTTTTTATCACAGATAGGTTAAAAGGTTTTTAAAGTATTCTATTTATTCATAGGCTGCTGGAATCCAATAGGATTCAATATCTGCCAAGACTTCAGCAAATATCATTCCCAATTTGGACCTGCAAAAGACAGCACTAGAAATTCTTTATGCTTTCTCTACCTAGAAATAGACTGCAAATTCTATGGCAACTTTCACTGTGAACTCTTCAGTTCAAGGCTCTACATCTTCCTTTTAATAATCATTGCTATTTTTTATTGGTGTGCTCAAGGAATACTAAATTCATGGTAAGCCAGGAATGACATGTGTCTAAGCAGTGCCTTTGAAACAAGGACTATTTGTATGGTATAAGAACTCCTGACCACAAATAGCCAAAATACAGTTTTCATTATTTCCAGTTCTCCTTATAGGCCATATTAGATAATTTTATAAAGAATTATACTTTGGGTGGTCTTGCTGCCACATATGAATATGTACCCTATAAATGTGTGTGTGTGTGTGTATAGTAAATGCATTGTACTGATATAGATAAAAACTGAAAGAAACCAAACTCACTGCCATTGAGTCAATTTAGACTTGTAACGACCCCCATTGGGCTGTCCCATATTCCTTCTGTGGAGTGGCTGGTGGGTTTGAACTGTTGACCTTCTTGTTAGCAGCCAAATGCCTTATCCACTTTATCATCAGAGCTCCTTATTGTTGTTGTTGTTGTTGTTGTTAA
>NW_006921852.1:2915239-2916494 GCF_000298275.1 Orycteropus afer afer
CCAGAGGCTCAGCCTCAAAACTCACGTCTACATGTCACCACAGTAGGACAAACCGACAGACAAGTTTGTCTTGCTGTTGGAGACCTCTCATATCCCCCCCACCTCACAACACTTGTGTTTAAGCCAGCCTTTTATATAATAATATTCCTTATTAATATACTTTTTTAAAAAAATTCAAAATGGCCATGGTTTTACAAATAGAGTCATGTGAAGGAGAAGAAAGTATGTCAAAATAGAGAGATCCTTCATATAGCCATTAGACATTGCTATCCCTTGTTGTCTTATATAAAGTCTGCAGCCTCAGACCCACTGTGGATAAATAATGGCATGTTATCAAAACCACACTGTTCAGTTAAAATGGTTGATGTCAAACTAATTCTGCCTCACCAGGTATTTCTTTCCATTTATAATACCCTTTTTAAAAATAAAAAAGGGTCCACAAATTCAGATGTGTATATAATAGGGATGATATACAATTGTACTTCAACTTGAATGCAAGCAATCTGTCAAAAAACAAAGCTAAATTCTGAGTAATAAAATCCACCACATGATTGATATCTTGCATTAAAGCGTGAGTTGAAGAAAGCAATTTTGTTTATGGGAAAGTCTTGGCTTGGTACATTTTTCATGTCACATAAAGATGGAAATCTTACCTTATGGATGTAGATTATAGTTATATTTCAGCTTCTGTAATTGTAAAAAGACATGTATCTGTTTTAAAATAAAAACTATTTTCTTCTGATAAAAATGAGCTCATTTTAATATGGTTCTTCTTTCCTTCTTTCACCCAGTTCTTATCATACTCTTCTTTGTTTTCATTTTCATTTTAAATCTTTTGTGATTTGTCTTTAATCTTGCTATGAATTGGTAAACAAATACATTTTCTAAGAATTTTTCATGTGCTTCCAATTTGCTTTATATTTGTGGTCACCCCACAGTATAAACAATGAGTTAAAGATATAAAGAATTTACTTAACATTTTAAGAATATTATGAGTTGAAGAAAACTGGTCGGCATGCTGTCCTTTTTCCATGTAGGAGAAAAATGAATGGTGATATTATACATCTTATATAATTCTGGAAAGATATAATTTACTAACTTCTTTGTATTAAGTACATTTAAATAAAGTTTTCTAATGTGCACGTTATTTTATAATTTACAAAACCTAGTGAAAGCTGAACAATATTTTCATCTTTAGATGATCTTTATATACTCTATAAAAGTTTCCTTCTTAGAAGAAGATTAGCTAAATCTG
>NW_006921852.1:2923958-2929802 GCF_000298275.1 Orycteropus afer afer
GCTCGCTCCCCAGCCACGGTGCACAGTCCGCGCAGTCCCTGGCTGGCAGGGTGACCCTCAGGCTAACTCTTAAGTCCTACCACCAGTCGCGCACCTCCGAGCCACCCGCATCGCCAGGGTCACCCAGCCCGCCGTCAGACCGCAGCTCCGCAGGTCTCCCTCCTCTTGGCATTTCCACGCAAACTCCTCTGCCAGTCGGGGCTCAGTCCAAATCTGCATCCCTTCCTTCAAGGCCCAGTGGTCCAAGACTATCCTCCGTATCCGTGCCAATTGGCCTCCCTTCTCTTTGTTGAAGAGGGTCTGTGCAATCCTTCTGCCCAGTCCGCCATCTTGCCCCGCCTCCCTCCCTGTTCCTTTTTCTATCTTACTGAACCCCTATGTTATAGGCTGCTTTTAAAATGACTCCCAATGATCTTTGCCTTCCGGTATTCATATCCTTGTATAGGTTCTTCTCTTGTGTGTGGGCTGAATTTGTGACTTGCTTCTAATGATTAGAGTATGGCGAAAGTGATGGAAAGGTCACTTCTGAGAGAAGATGATAAAAGACTGCTTCTCTTGCTCACTTGCTCACATTTTCTCTCTTTGGCTCATTTTGATGAAGCCAACTGCCATGTTGTAAACTGCTCTATGGAGAGGACAATGTGGGAAGGAACAGCCCACAGTGAACTGAATCCTGTCAAAAACTACCAAGTAAGTTTAGAAGCCGACTCTGCACTAATTAAATCTTGAGAGAACAGCTGCCCCTACCTACAGGCTTGTGAAAGGCCTTGAGGTACAGGAGTTGTCTAAGCTGTGCCAAGATTCCCAACTCACAGAAATTATGAGATAATACTTGTATATTGTTTTAGGCCACTAAGTTTTGTGATGGGAGCTCTGGTAGTGTAGTGGCTAAAGCACTTGATGGCTAACCAGAAGGCTGGCGTTTCAAACCCACCAGCCACTCCTCGGAAGGAAGGTGGGGCAATCTACTTCCATAGTGATACTGCCTCAGAAACCCAAGGAGGGGTCGCTATGAGTCGGGTCCAACTTGATGGCACACAACAAACAACAAACAAAGTTTTGTGGTAATATGTTATGCAGCAGTGGATAATGAATACTACCCCCTTTTGTTTCTGTTCTTGCCTAATAAGGTCTTTGCCATTTTTGTTGTCTTCCTGGAATGCTGACCTCAGATTTTCACATGAGTTGAAGAAAACTGGTCGGCATGCTCTCCTTTTTCTGTGTAGGAGAGAAATGAATGGTGATATTATACATCTTATATAGTTCTGGAAAGATATAATTTACTAACTTCTTTGTATTAAGTACATTTAAATAAAGTTTTCTAATGTGCACGTTATTTTATAATTTACAAAACCTAGTGAAAGCTGAACAATATTTTCATCTTTAGACGATCTTTATATACTCTATAAAAGTTTCCTTCTTAGAAGAAGAAGTTTCCTTCTTATTCAAATTTCAACCAAGATGACATCTTCCAGGGAGAATTTTCTTGACTACTCTATTTTTCTATGTCACATTTACCTATATCATCATAATATATTATTTTCTGAAACTATGAAAACTCTTATAATTATCTGAAATGATCTTAATTTGTTTATTTTCTCTGTTCCTGCAATTAAAATATAACACTTCTAAGGGTTGTTCACTTTTGATTCCCTAGCATCTACAAGAGCACCTGGCAAATAGTTACTGGTGTTCAGTGATTATTGGTCAAATGAATGAGTTAATGAATGAAAGAACAAGTGAATTTTACTTAGAGTTTTCTGTCTGAAATAGAAAAATGGCTTATGGCAAGAACATAATTTTTGCTCTTTTTTTTTCCCCTACTTACAAAAGGACTATTTCTCAAATATTTTTAACCTGCTATTAGTAATCTTCCTTTTAACAACTGTTTCCCTATTAACTTGGCCATGTACAATTTTCTCACTATTTTCATTTAGCATAAAATTAGGGAGAAACAAAAAGTTGATGTTTTGACATTTATTACGGTTTCAAATTTTCTTTTCTCTGCATTCTGGGCTGTGTTCACCAGTATTTTGATAGAACAACATATTAACTATTGCTCTTATTATTTTAATTTTTACATTGTTTCCCTCTGAAAGGGCTGGCCCTTCTGGATCAGGGTTTTGAAAGTAAAAATAAGAAAGATCTCTGTCGCTCCTTATTTGCTTTCCTTTGGCGATTGTAGGTTTTATCAAAATGGGGAACCAAATCGGATTATGACTTTACTTCATCCAGTCCTCAGAGCAGTTTTGAATTTGTCTCTTTTCATTCCTTGAAAAATATTTTAGGATTTAAAATTTACAGTAGTACAAGTTTCAAAATGTAGTGGTGCTAGCTATCTAAAGTTGGAACAAAAATCCCTTGTGCCCATTTTGCCTGTAGCTTGATAAGGAACCAGATAAACACTTCCACACTTTCATCTTTTTTAGTGATTTCTATTGATGGTGTTTGCATCCTCAAAAGCTAAATCATTCAGCTGCTAGAAAAGTGAAAAGTAATGAAAGTTTATAGTCTTTTATGTTGCCTGTGGTAGTTAAAGTTATGTGTCAACTTGGCTGGGCCTGTTTTTGTGTGGCTGGGCAGCTGGATGTAGTTATTATTGCCCATGATGAGACCGATAATCAGCTTCATGGTGCATCTACCAGAGTAGCTGAGTAGCTGTCTTAGGGCTGTGATCTGCTTCCAGTATATAAGGAGAAGCACTGAGAAAGGTCTCTGCAGTTTTTGACATGGTTGGATGAAGTGTGTAGCTGAGTCTTCATTCAGTAGCCTGCCATGTTTCCTGCAGATCTTGGTACTGTGTCTGGAATCGAACTAGTGGCCTGCCATGTTGCTTGCTAATCTTTTTTTTTTCTTTTTCTTTAATTGTGATTTGGGTGAAAATTTACAGAGCAAATTCGCTTTGCATACAGCTATTCACATACATTTTGCCTCATGACATTGACTACAATTTACCCCAATGCAACAGCTGCGCTCCCACTTCCTCCCGATAGTTACCTTTTCCCTGTGTCCATCCCTCCATGCACTTCTGCCCCCTGAGCTGTCTTCCTGTGCAAAAACAGTCCTCCTTTCTCCCATGATTTTTCTCTCCAAGGAGTGTATCTACCTCAGGTAAATGTTTATCTCATATGCTTGTCTTTTGTTTGGCTGGAAGCCACAGGTGTGTGTTCATTTCCAGAACTGAAGGGCAGCTAGAGGCCATAGTCTCTGGGTCCACCAGGCTCAATCAGACCAGCAACCTGGTCCCCACCCCCCTTTTTTTTTGTCCAAATGATTTTGAGTTTTGTTCCACATTGTTCTCTTTCTCTATCCAGGATCTCCTACATAGATCCCCCTCTGAGTGGTTGACAGTGGTAGCTGGGCACCAACTAGTTCTTCTGGTCTCATAGTTGTATAGGCTGCGGATCGCATGGTGTACCAGTCACTAGGACTAATTGTTTCCATGAATCTTTGGTTCTCTTCATTTTTCTTTGCTCTGGATGAGGAGAGACCTATCGTTGCATCTAGATGGCTGCTTGCAAGCTTTTAAGATCCCAGTGGCTATTCACCAAAGTATGAGGTAGAACAATGTTTTGTGTAGTGTGTTATTCCAGTTGAGCTTGATGTCCCCTGTGACTATGGTCCTGAGCCCACAGGTTCAATTAACTGCTCCCTCTAGGTAGCTGGCTGTGACCAAGAAGTGACTACAACTTTGTCTCTTGTTAGCTCCACAATACACCTGGGAATTCATATCATACAAATACACTTATAGGACCATTGTCTGCCAACCCTATACATGTTCTTGGGTACACTCCCCGCTTCAGACATAATAGTTCAATCTGTCCACCTATCTATCCACCCATATACCCATGTTTGCCTTCACTGACAATGCAGTACTGTATGTGCAAAAGGGTTCAGATTTGTTGTCTGTACCTCCCGTGTACCTCTCTATGTCTTCCTCTTCCTCAGTGGAACCATGTTGATCACTCACATTTGGTACATTGCCCTTTTCTTCACCCAAATCAATACTTGTCTCTACCTATCTAACAGTGTTCCCCTCTCTCCCCTCCCAACCCTGGTAACCAACAAAGAAAATTTCCTTCCATATAGAAACCTTTTCTTGACTTTTACAATAACAGACTAATACAATATTTGTCCTTCTGTGATTGAGTTATTTCACTCAGCATAATGTTCTCCAATTCATCCATGTTATACGGTATTTTGCAGATTCTAGGTTATTCTTTAAGGTTGCATAGTATTCCATTGTGTGTATATACCATAATTGGGTTATCCATTCCTCAGTTGTTGGACATCTAGGTTGTTTCCATCTTTTGACTATTGTAAATAGTGCTGTGATGAACATGGGTGTGCGTAAGTCTGTTCTTGTCATAGCTCTCACTTCTTTAGGATATGTACCTACTAATGGAATGGCTGGGTCAAATGGCATTTTTAATTCCAAATTTTTAAGGAATCACCATACTGCTTTCCCCAGTAGTTGTACCATTTTACAGTCCTACCAGCAGTGTATGTGAGTCCTAATCTCTCTACATCCTCGCCAGCATTTGTTATTTTCTGTCTTGTTGAACTTTACTACTAGTGCTGGGACAAGATGGTATCTCGTTGTTTTGATTTGCATCTCTCTAGTGACTAATGATCATGAGCATTTCTTCATATGTTTGTTGGCTGCCCTAATATCCTCCTTGGTGAAATGTCTATTCATGTCTTCTGCCCATTTTTTAATTGGATTATTTGTCTTTTTGTTATTGACGTGTTGGAGTTTTCTATAAATTCTAGAAATAAGTCCTTTGTCAGATATGTCATTACCAAATATTTTTTTCCAAATCTATAGGATGTCTTTGGACTCTTTTGTAGAAGTCTTTGGAAGCACATAAAAATTTAATTTTTATAAGATCTCATTCATCTGGTTTCTCTTCTGCTGTTTGTGCATATTGGGTTGTGCTTGATAGTCTAGTTATGCCATAAATTAGGGCCCTTAAATTTAACCCTAGTTTTTCCTCAAGGAACTCTATAGTTTTAGGTTTCACATATAAGTCTTTGATCTATCTGGAGTTCATTTTTGTGTATGGTGTGAGGTACAGATCTTGTTTCATTTTTCTGCAATTGGATCTCCAGTTTTGCCAGCCCCATTCATTAAACAAACATTATCTTCCCCATTTAATGAATTTTGGCACTTTGTCAAAGATTAGCTGACCACAGGTCGATGGATCTATTTCTGGGTTCTCAATTCTATTCCATTAGTCTATGTGTCTGTCATTGTACCAATACCAGGTAGTTTTGACTACTGTAGCTGTATAGTAGATTTTGAGATCTGGAAGTGTGAGACCTCCTACTTTCTTCTTCTTCAATTGTGCTTTTACTTATCCGAGGTCTCTTTCCTTTCCATATAAAGTTAGTGATTGGTTTTTCCATATCCTTAGAAAATGTTGATGAGATCTGGATTGGGATTGCATTGAATGGATACATTGCTTTGGGCAGAATTGACATTTTGACAATGTTCAGTCTTCCTATCCACAAGCATGGTATGTTCTTCCATTTATATAGATTTCTTATGGTTTCTTGAAGTAGGTTTTTTTTTTTTTTTTATAGTTTTCTCTGTACAGGTCTTTTGTGTTCCTGTTAAGATTTATTCCCAAGTATTTTATTTTTTTTGGTAGCTGTTGTAAATGGTATTGATTTCCTTATTTCTTTTTCAGCAATCTCTTTGCTAGTATAGAGGAATCCAACTGATTTTTGGATGCTGATTTTGTATCCTGCCACAATACTAAATCTCACAATTAGTTCCAGTAAATTTTTGACTGAGTCTCTTGGGTTGTCTAGGTATAGGATCATATCATCAGCAAATAG
>NW_006921852.1:2930099-2930649 GCF_000298275.1 Orycteropus afer afer
AGAGTTTTGATCAGGAATGGATCTTGGATTTTATCAAATACCTTTTCTTCATCGATTGAGAAGATCATGTGTTTTGTTGGCTTTTTTTACTTTGCTTTATTTATGTAATGGATGATGTTCATTGTTTTTCTCCTGTTGAACCATCCTTGCATACCTGATATGAACCCCACTTGGTCATAATGAATTATATTCTTGATATGTAGTTGCAGTCTATTGACTAGGATTTTGTTGAAGATTTTTGCATCTCTATTCATGAGGGATATTGGTCTGTAGTTTTCCTTTTGAGTGATGGCTTTGCCTGGTTTTGGTATCAAGGTTATGATTGCTTCATAAAATGAGTTCAGGAGGATTCCATCCTTTTCTATGTTTTGGAATAGTTTGAGGAGGAATGGTATCAGTTCTTCTCTGAATGTTTGATAGAATTCTCTGGTGAAACCGTCTAGGCGAGGACTTTTTTTAGTTGGTAATTTTTTGATGACCTGTTCAACTTCATCTTTTGTTATGGATCAGTTCTACTTTTCCACATCAGTCTGTGTTAGTTTAGGTAAGT
>NW_006921852.1:2938610-2944967 GCF_000298275.1 Orycteropus afer afer
GCTGACTGGCCGCTTAGAATGCAGTCATGTGATCCATCATGGGAACCACCACTCACAACTGGAGTCCAGCCAAGTTGACACATCTTCAACTATCACAACCTCCAACCTTTAGGCTAGCAGCTAAGCATGTTAACCATTTGCACCACCTAGAGACTCTACTAGAATGTAAGCTCCATATATTAGAATACCACTAGCTGATGAAACATATAAAGCCTAAAATTTCAGTAGGGTAATATATTGCAGTGGTTTAAGACAGTCTTCAACTCCATATAGTCATTCAGTGATGAGGTTAACAAAGGCCCCACTATCTTCAAACTTTAATTCCCTTCTAATTACAATGATTGAACCCATTCATATGGCCTCATCTGGATGAAGTGGATGATAAATAGAGTCCCTGATTTTGTAGGTACCCTCTAGTGGGAACAAATTGCTTGCATATCTGGTGGCTGCCTTGCTGTCTCTGGGAGCTCAGCAGGCATAGCACCTAAGGCATTTGACTGCTAACCAGAAGGCTGGCAGTTCAAATCCCCCAGCCTCTCCTCAGAAGGAAGATTGGGCAATCTATTTCCATAGAGATACCACCTCAGAAACCCAAGGAAGGGTCACTATGAGTTGGATGAGAGTCGAAGCAGTGAGTTTTCTTTTCTTTTTTTTGCTGTTTCCACAACACACCATAAAAGCTGGGATTTTTGTCTGTTTTATTCATTACTGTATGCCTACTAGGGCAGTGTTGGTTCAGTGGTAGAATTCTTACCTTCCACGCAGGAGATCTGGGCACAGTTCCTGGCCAATGCTCTTCAAGCACAATCACTGCCTAGCTGTTAGTGGAAACTGGAGTGTTGTTATAATCCTTAACAGGTTTCAGAGTAGCTTCCAGAATAAGACAGACCAAGAAGACAGGCATTGCAATCTACTTTTGAAAATTAGCCACGGAAAACTACAGCTTAGAAAGGTCTGAGACCATGGTGCCTGGGTTTGGCATGAGTTGGAGGCCTACTCAATGGAAGCTAATAATGACAACAATATATGCCTAACACCTAGAATAGTTAAATGAATAACTAAAGTCAATAAGTGAATAAATAAACAAATCCTTAGGAGACCTATATTCCTGTTTAACTATTGCCCTCTCCACTTTCAACCTTCTCCACAGAGTTGCCCAGGCTTGCTGTTTAACTCTTACTTTCTAGTTACTCCCTTACCAGTGCAATCTGAGTTCCACTGAATCTGAACTTCCTCTTTATAATTAAATCCAGCAGAAAATGTGGCCAGATAATATTTTTGACAGTATTTTTATTCCTGTAATTCTTTTTTTTTTAATGTGAAAGTGTTCTGTCCATGTAGATGGAGCCACTGTTTTTCCAGGGAGAGGGCAGAACACAGTCCCAAATAAAGGAATCAATACTCAGCTTTAATATTCAACAAACAGTTTTAAACATTACCAGGGTGTCAAAGGTCATGGAACTTGATTTTCAGTTGCAAGGACTATGCACTCTAGCGTGCAAAAAGTTTCCCTTTTCTTTGAATTTCTAAACGTGTATTTACAGACCAGAGAGAAAACTTAGAGATGTGTTTCTGAAGTTTTACTCTACACTATAGAACAGAAACAGTATGACATAAGAAAAGTTTCATTTAATTCAAGCAGGAGATGAAAAAGTCCTCTCTGTGCTGCAGTGGGAGGGTAGTCTTAGTTGAAGGGCTTGCTTTAAACTTGGGTTTTTCAAGTGCAGATGCTGTGACAAGCACTTAGGAGCAACTTATATATATGGGAGGTATTCCTCAGGAGCAGGAGAAAGAACTAGGGAGAGTGAAACAAAAAAGGTGAAAAAGGCAGTGCCAGAGTGTATTATTGAGGCACCTATTGTGGACAACAAGGTCTGTATTTCATCAGAACTGTGGAGAAACAGAGAATGCTTGCTAGAACTGTCTTTCAAGGATGAAAGTAAAGCTTCAATGGTATGAACTGGATATCAGACACAAATAATAAAGGAGGATTTTGACTCAATGAGATAGATGTTTAGAACTAGTAAGTGGTTCTTCTCTGCCACTCTTCAGACTTTGTATCAGATGAAACTGGGGTTTAAAGTAGGATTGCCATCTTGTACACATATTGCATATTATGACATGGTACTTAGTGATTATGGATATCAGCAAATGAATGCCATCACATGAACTGAAAAGAAGGTTGGGCCAGGTAAATCATATTTGTTGTTGTTGTTGTTAGTTGCTGTCGTGTTACTTCTGACTCATGATGTCCCCAAGTGTGCAGAATAGAACTACTCATAGAGTTTTCAAGGTTGCCCTTTGGAAAGCAGGTCTCCAGGCTTGTCTTCCAAAGTGCTTCTGGGTGGGTTTGAACTCCCAAATTTTTGGCTGCTGGTTGACTGGTTCACTGTTTGGGCCACAAAGGTCTAAGGATAGAAAGACTGCACACCCTCCTTTGATGTTATAGTTCTCCCAGATATGGAGAAGAATAGGAAGAACACATGAAGAGGCTTCTGAATTTGACTGAGTGGTTAACCAAAAAGATAATTTAAAAATGAAATTCATTCATTAGCTACATGAGTTATTCACTACCTCTAAAGGGAAATAAAATTAAGATGAATGGAACTTATGAATAAGTTAAATTCAATTATGCAGAGATAAAAGTGTTTATATTTCTTATTATCTAAGCTCTATTTTCAAAACTGAAACCCCACTAGAACTCTTTTTTCTTCATCAGCATTAAAGTAACTTGGCCACTGTTGCTTGCAACCAAGGAAATACAAAACTTGCTTCTAGAGAATAAATTAATAGAATGAATTAGCTGGCTAAATATTCCCTGGAAAATGGGAATTGGCTATAAATCTGAGACAATGATATTCTAATTCATATTCTAGGAAGAGAAAATAACAGCCCATGAGACAAAAATGGAACCCTGGGCTATGTATCACTGAGAGCAAAGTTTTGGGATCCAAGCAGCTGCTGGCATAGAATAATTTAACTAACAGAGAGAATGAGCTCCAAGGCCACTGTATATGGTGAGTGCTTCTGAGAGCAGTGGATAACTTAAAGCAAGAGGATAACAACTTGCTCAGATCACTGAATTATCACTTTGTATCACAAATGAAACCTAAAGGCTTTCTGATTCATCTTGAAAGATTGTTTTTTTTTTTTTTTTCTTATAGCAGAAGGGCTAAGTTACTAATTGGTTATTGATTTTGAAGATTGCTGAGTTATAATATCACTTGAATTCATATCTTCATCAGGTCTTCTGTGTGAAAGAGAACTGATCAATAACTGATGGAAATCTGACAATAAGGGGGAAAAATTGTCTAGAAACATTCGGAGGACTTGGATATATAGTGTGCCAAATCAGAAGTCATTTGAAACTCCCTATTACCTTGTATGGGAGCTCTGGAAGCATAGTGGCTAAGACACTTGCCTGCTAACCAGATGGCTGGCGGTTCAAACCCACCAGCCACTCCTCGGAAGGAAGGTTGGGCAATCCTACTTCCGTAGTGATACTGCCTCGGAAACCCAAGGAGGGGTCGCTATGAGTCAGGGCCGACTCGACGGCACATAACAACAACAACAACAGCAACATTACCTTGTATTTGGTAGAGAAACCTCTCCATTAATGGGGGGGAGCTAACAGTTTTCTTACTACTTAACCAGAATCCAAACTCGTTGTTGCAAGGGCCTTGATGTGCAGAATCAGAGAATTTGCCAATTTTATTAATCAAAAATCTGAAAAAAATTGAAGGAATGGATTTTCAAAACTAAAAACCCACTAGAACTCATTTGTTTTCATCACCATTAAACTAACTTGGCTACTAAAGCAAGTGTAAAAAAATTGTAATTATGCTTTTTTTTTTTTATGGCTACACTTTCTTGGGATTTTGAATTTAATGGGTTAGCCAGAGCTACAGTTGTGATTCTAATGGTTTTCTGAGTTGAATAACTAAAAATCTGAATAAAATTGGCCCCCATGCTGAAAGACATGAGGAAGCCAGAAACGTCTGGCCATCATACAGAATAGAGGTTGCAATCTGGCTGCCTGCATCTGGCCTCACGACATGCTTTGTTTGGCCTTCAAAGTGTTGGCTTGCATGATGTTTTTAAAACATTAGATTTATATGCCAAAGATGCTTACATAAAAACCTTTATTTTCATCCTCTTTATAAAAGATCTGGCAACACTGAGACCGTATTCCTATGTGGCAACAATTTGCTGCTGTCCACTTAAGATGGGGTAGAAGTGCCTCAGTTTGCTTATAGGCCTCTTCATTCTTTGGCAACACTTTCCAGTTCATTGCACTAATTAAATTATCTTCCCATTATCTGTAGAAAGTTGATTTTATGATCTCTGTTAATAAGGAAAGAAGAGTAAAAAGAATTTGAGTGATAGGATTCAGGATTTAATCTACCATGTATGCCACTTATCCACCCAGAGAGGGAGTGGTTTTATGAAAAAAGGAGACAAATCTAGAAAAATAGTTTTAGTGACTCTTTGTAACTTAGATATTGGTGCAATTAACATGGGCTCAGATTTTAACAAGAATGGGAGAATCCTGTGATGATGGATACCAGGGGCTGTATTTAAATAATAGGGAAAAATATAGGACTGATTACCATAATAAGCAGCAGGATAATCTCAGTAATCCAACCTGTGAAAATAGTCTCACCTCTAGAGATCTCTGTTTCTACAAATTAAAAAAGTTGGTAAACCAACAGCTAATTATTTGGTTTATTTAACAACTGATAAAAAATTTAAACCTGGATATCAGACACTTAAACCAAGACACCCCTCACCTACTTTTAGATTTGATTCAGTTCACAGACCACAGACTCTTACACAAAGCAGTTATCACATCTCTCTCTAAGGAAGAACCCAAGTCTAACACTAGAAGAACTTTCTACAAAATATCTTTTACAAAATACTACTACTACTACCAATTGCCCTCCTTGGGTTTCCAAGGCAGTATCACTATGGAAGTAGATTGTCCAACCTTCCTTGTGATGAGTGGCTGGTGGGTTTGAACCGCCAGCCTTCTGGTTAGCAGTCAAGTGCCTTAGGCATTATGCTGCCAGAGCTCTGGTTTGGAAATAGGAGGTTTCTTCTATCTTAATGAGACCACACTGGGGCAGGGTGGGCTCTCAACCTAATTACTTCTCAGTGGTGTCTAATAGAAAGAGCAGAATAGGTACAGAGGCACACACAGGGGAATACAGATACCATGTGAGGACTCATCTATAAGCAAAGGAATGTAAGGAATGCCTACATATATCATAAACTGGGAGAGAGGCCCTAGAAGAAATTGACACAACTAAGACCCTAATAGGGACCGTTAGTCACTAGAGCTATCAGAAAAATAAATTCCTGTCTTTAAAGCCACCTACTTCTTGTATTTTTGGTTGTAGAAACATTAGAAAACTATGACACATAAAGAACAAAAATAGATACAAAAGATTAATTCATTAGCATCATGAAGAGACTACCTGGAAATGATTTGATACCTACCCTTTATGAAAACCACATCTTCAGGTTTTCCTTCTATTCTGTTATCCAATATTTATTGATTTTTTTTCCTCTGGCTTAAAACAATCTATTCTTATTTTCTTCCATTTCTCACAAAAGAACAGGAAGAGGAACATATACTGCACAAGGTTGTGTATAATCTAGTCACTGTGGACCTATTCAGAATAAACTCTACCTGCACGTTCATTCTTAAAATTCCAGCTAAATGGAAAGGAAAGGGAAGGGGAATTTCTGATTCTTCTTCTCTATCCTCTTCACATATATGTCAAAACTAGATTAATACTATCTATTTTTCTCCCATAGAAAGACTTTAATTCTAATGAAAAATAATTATTTATGGGACTGTTTGTCAATGTATAAATACATTGGCATATAATTCTCTATTATACTAAATTATCTAATAGGCTGAAATCTGTCACAGCAGACAAGAATTGTGTTTGTTTAATTCATTGCTACATCTACTCAATAATATCTGGCATATGATAGGTACCAAAATTCAAACTCACCACCACTGAGTCAGTTCCAACTCATAGTATCCCCCTTTGGGTTTCTGAGGTAGTAAATCTTTACTGAAGTAGATTGCCCAGTCTTCCTTCCACAGAGTGGCTGGTGGGTTTGAACTGCCAACCTTCTGGTTAGCAATCAAATGCCTTAGGGACTGTGCCACCAGAGTTCTTTGAGAATGAGTTTAATACTGTTGTTGACTGTTGTTTGTTGTTATTGTTGTTGTTATTTGCCATCGAGTTGCCCCCAACTCATAGCGACCCCTCCTTGGGTTTCCGAGGCAGTATCACTATGGAAGTAGGATTGCCCAACCTTCCTTCCGAGGAGTGGCTGGTG
>NW_006921852.1:2945202-2945854 GCF_000298275.1 Orycteropus afer afer
ATTGAGAGTCTTCCTCTTTTTCATTGACCTTCACTTTACCAAGCCTAGTGGCTAAAGCACTTGAGTGCTAGCCAGAAGGCTGGCAGTTCAAACCCACCAGCCACTCCTCGGAAGGAAGATGGGGCAGTCTACTTCTGTAGTGATACTGCCTTGGAAACCCAAGGAGGTGTTGCTATGAGTCGAGTCTGACTCGACGGCACATAAGAACAACAACAACAACAATAATGTCCTTTTCCAGGGGCTCGTCCTTTCTGATAACAAGTCCAAAGAAGGTGAAATGAAGTCTCACTGTCCTTGCTTCTAAGCAACATTTTTGGCTGTTCTTCAAAGACACATTTGTTCATTCTTCTGGTAGTCCGTGATATATTTAATATTCTTCACCAACACCATAATTCAAAGACAACAATTTCTCTTTGGTCTTCCTTACTCAAAGTCCAGCTATTTCATTTGTATGGCAATTGAAAACATCATGACTTGAATCAGGTGCCCATTAGTCCATAAAGTGACACCTTTGTTCTTTAGCACTTTAAACAGGTCTTTGCAGCAGATTGGCCCGATGCAATCTATCCTTTGATTTCTTGACCATAGTGATACCACAGCGATAGCACCTTGGAAACCGAAGGAAGGATTGAATCCAACTCCATAGCAATGG
>NW_006921852.1:2947741-2948940 GCF_000298275.1 Orycteropus afer afer
TCTTCTTTTTTCTTTAATTGTGATTTGGGTGAAAGTTTACAGAGCAAATTCACTTTCCATACAGCAGTTCACATACACTTTGTCTCATGACGTTGACTACAATTTACCCCAATGCAACAGCTCCCCTCCCACTTCCTCCTGATAACTACCTCTTCCCTATATCCATCTCTCCATGCACTCCTGTCCCCTGCACTGTCTCCCTGTGCTAAACAGCCCTTCTTTCTCCCATGGTTGTTCTCTCCATGGAGTGTATTTACCTCCAGTAAGTGTTCAACTCATATGTCTGTCTTTTGTTTGGCTGGAAGCCACAGGTGTGGGTTCAATTCCAGACCTGAAAGGCAGGTAGGGGCCATAGTCTTAGGGGTTCCACCAGGTTCTATCAGACCAGCACATCTGGTCTCCTTTATTTTTTCCCAAATCATTTTGAGTTTTGTTCCACATTGTTCTCCCTCTCTATTCAGGATCTCCTAGATAGATCCCACTCTGAGTGATTGACAGTGGTAGCTGGGCACCATCTAGTTCTTCCGGTCTCATAGTTGTATAAGCGCAGATTGCATGGTGTACCGGTCAGTGGGACTAATTGTTGCCATGAATCTTTGGTTTTCTTCATTCTTCTTTGCTCCGGACAAGGAGAGACCCATCATTACATCTAGATGGCTGCTTGCAAGCTTTTAAGATCCCAGCTGCTACTCGCCAAAGTAGGAGATGGAACAATGTTTTAGGTAGTATATTATGCCAATTGAGCTTGTTGTCCCCTGTGACTATGTCCTGAGACCACAGGTTCAACTACACGCTCCCTCTGGGTAGCTGGCTGTGGCCAAGAAGTGACTACAACCTTGTCCCTTGTCAACTCTGCTATACCCCTGGGAATTCTTACAGAACATGCAAATACTCTTGTAGAACAATTGTCTGCCAACCCTATACATGACCTTGGGTACACTATCCCCTGCATAGACATACCTAATAGTTCAGCCTATCCACCCATCTTTCCACTGGTATATCCATGTTTGCCTTCACTGACAATGCAGTACTGTATGTGCAAAAGGGTTCAGATTTGTTGTCTGTACCTCCCATGTACCTCTCTATGTCTTCCTCTTCCTCAGTGCCACCATGTTGATCACTCACATTTGGTACATTGCCCTTCTCTTCACCCAAATCAATACTTGTCTCTACCTATCTAACAGTGTCCCTGCCCCTTC
>NW_006921852.1:2949180-2952551 GCF_000298275.1 Orycteropus afer afer
TCTCACTTCTTTAGGATATATACCTAGTAATGGAATGGCTGGGTCAAATGGTATTTCTAATTCCAACTTTTGAAGGAATCACCATACTGCTTTCCATAGTGGTTGTACCATGTAAGTCCCACCAGCAGTGTATGAGAGTCCAAATCTCTCCACATCCTTACCAGCATTTGTTATTTTCTGTCTTATTGAACTTTGCTGCTAGTGCTGGGGCAAGATGGTATCTCGTTTTGATTTGGATCTCTCTAATGGCTAATGATTGTGAGTATTTATTCATATGTTTGTTGGCTACCTGAATATACTGTTTGTTGAAGTGTCTATTCATGTCTTCTGCCCATTTTTGATTAGATTATTTGTATTTTTGTTATTGAGGTGTTGGAGTTTTCTATAAATTCTGGAGATACGTCCTTTGTCAGATATGTCATTGCCAAATATTTTTTCCCAATATGTAGGTTCTCTTTGTACTCTTTTGGGGAAGTCTTTGGAAGCACATAAAAATTTAATTTTTAGAAGGTCCCATTCATCTAGTTTCTCTTCTGCTGTTTGTGCATATTGGGTTATGATTGATAGTCTATTTATGCCATAAATTAGGGCCCCTAAATTTGCCCCTAGATTTTCCTTGAGGAACTTTATAGTTTTAGATTTCACATTTAAATCTTTGATCTATCTGGAGTTCGTTTTTGTGTATGGTGTGAGCTACAGATCTTGTTTCGTTTTTCTGCAAATGAATATCTAGTTTTGCCAGCACTGTTTATTAAACAAACATTCTCTTCCCCATTTAATGGATTTTGGCCCTTTGTTAAAGATCAGCTAACCATAAGTTGATGGATCTATTTCTGGGTTCTCTATTCTATTCCATTGGTCTATGTGTCTGTCATTGTACCAATACCAGGCAGTTTTGACTACTGTGGCTGTATAGTCGGTTTTGATATCCAGCAGTGTGAGACCGTCCACTTTGTTCTTCTTTAATGGTGCTTTGCTTATCTGAGGTCTCTTTCCTTTCCATATAAAGTTAGTGATTGTTTCTTCCATATCCTTTATGAGTATTGATGGGATCTGGATTGGGATTGCATTGAATGTATAAATTGCTTTGGGTAGAACTGACATTTTGACAATGTTCAGTCTTCCTATTCACAAGCATGGTATGGTCTAACATTTATGTAGGTCTCTTAAGGTTTCTTGAAGTAGTCTTTTACAGTTTTCTTTGTACAAGTCCTTTTTGTCTCTGGTAAGATTTATTCCCAAGTATTTTATTTTTTTGGTAGCTATTGTAAATGTTATTGATTTCCTTATTTCTTTTTCAACAATCTCTTTGCTGGTGTAGAGGAATCCAACTGATTTTTGGATGTTGATATTGTATATGCCATGATGCTAAATTTCTCAATTAGTTCCAGTAGATTTTTGACTGAGTCTCTTGGGTTTTCTAGGGATAGGATCATATCATCAGCAAATATGGATAATTTGACTTCTTCCTTACCACTTTGGATGCCTTTGATTTCCCTTTCTTGTCTTGTGGCTCTGGCTAGGACTTCTAGTAAAATGTTGAGTAGAAGTGGTGATAGAGGGCATCCTTGTCTGGTTCCTGTTCACAAGGCAATGGTTTCAGTCTCTCTCCATTGAGAGTAATGTTGGCTGTTGGTTTTACATATGTGCCCTTTATTATGGTGAGGACTATCCCTTCTATTCCTATTTTACTGAGAGCTTTGATTAGGAATGGGTGTTGGATTTTATCAAATGCCTTTCTGTATCAATTGATATGATCATGTGGTTCTTTTTCTTTGTTTTATTTATGTGGTGCATGATGTTGATTGTTTTCCTAATGTTGAACCATCCTTGTGTACCTGATATGAACCCCACTTGGTCATAATGAATGATTTTCTTGATATGTTGTTGTTGGGAGTCCATTGGCTAAGATTCTGTTGAAGATTTTTGCATCTCTATTCATGAGGGATATTGGTCTGTAGTTTTCCTTTTGAATGATATCTTTGCTTGGTTTTGATATCAAGGTTATGCTTGCTTCATAAAATGAGTTAGGGAGGATTACATACTTTTGTATGTTTTGGAATAATTTGAGTAGGATTGGTGTCAGTTATTCTCTGAATATTTGGTAGAATTCTCTGGTGAAACCATTTGGGCCAGGACTTTTTTTTTTGTTGGTAATTTTTTGATAACCTGTTCAATTTCTTCTTTTGTGATGGGCCTGTTCAACTTTTATACATCAATCTGTGTTAGTTTAGGTGAGTGATGTGTTTCTAGAAATCTGTCCATTTCTTACAGATTTTCAAATTTGTTGGAATACTGTTTTCTTCATGTTGTCATTGTTGTTATTTGCCATCTAGTCGGACGTGACTCATACAGACCCCTCCTTGGGTTTCCAAGGCGGTATCACTATGGAAGTAGATTGCCCAACCTTCCTTCCGAGGAGTGACTGGTGGATTTGAACTGCCAGCCTTCTGGTTCACAGTCAAGTGCCTTAGGCATTACGCTACCCAGAGCTCCCATTGTTCTTCATGGTATTCGGATATTATCCTTTTTATATTTCATTTAGTTCTGCTGTGATGTCACCCATTTCATTTGTTATTTGTGTTATTTGTGTTCTCTCCCTCTTTTCTTTTGTTATATTTGCCAGTGGTTTGTCAATTTTATTAATGTTTTCAGAAACCAACTTCTGGTTTTGTTAATTTTTTCTGTTGTCTTTCTATTTTCTGTTTCATTGATTTCTGCTTGAATCTTTATTATTTCCTTTCTTCTAGTGACTGTAGCCTTTTCTTGCTGTTCTTTCTCTAATTGTTGGAGATGTTGGTTTAAAGTGTTGATTTTGGCTCTCTCTTCTTTTTTGATGTGTGGATTTATTGCCATAAATTGGCCTCTAATCAGTGCTTTTGGTGTGTTCCAAAGATTTTGGAATGTTTTGTTTTCATTCTCATTTGATTCAAGGAATTTTTTAATTTCATTTTTTATTTCTTCTGTTACCCAGTCTTTCTTAAGGAGAGTGTTGTTTAGTTTCCATGTGTTTGCTCTTTTTCCGTTGATCTTCCTATTGTTGATTTCTAATTTGATAGCATTATGATCTGAGAAGATGCTTTGCAGTATTTCAATGTTTTAAATTTATTAAGGCTCGCTTTATGGCCTAACATATGGTCTATCACAGAAAATGTTCCATGTGCACTGGAAAATAATATATATCGTGCTGTTATTGGGTGAAGTGCTCTGTAGATATGTGTAAGGTCAAGTTGGTGGATTGTATAGTTTATCTCTTCTGCATCTTTGTAGGAGCTCTGGTAGCGTAGTACCTAAGGCACTTGACTGCTAACCAGAAGGCTGGCGGTTCAAACCCACCAGCCACTCCTCGGAAGGAAGGTTGGGCAATCTAC
>NW_006921852.1:2953121-3004112 GCF_000298275.1 Orycteropus afer afer
TGAATCATGTTATCATTTCCTTTGTTGCTGTTGTTTTAGTATTTGCTGAGTATTTGTGCTTGTCCTCTTTTTAATTGTGATGGGAAGGTTTATCATTTTATCATTTTTCTTTGAGGTTACCCTGTGATTTATAATTTTCTCCCCGAGTTTAGAACAGTCCATTCTATCTTGCAACTCTCTTGACTTCCCCACTGTTTAGAAGTTCTGTAACTACACAGTATTTTTTCTTTTTTTGGTTTGTAGTTGTCCTTATTTGCCAATTGATGTCTCTAGTTCTTGTTTAGAATCTTGTAAGCTTATTTTACTTTGGATACACCCATAGCTGTGGTTTCTGGGTTATGTCGTCTTATGTATTAATGGTTGGTTGTTTTATGCTATTTTGGTTCTCTGTTCAAAGGATTCCATTTAGTAATTCTTGTAAGTTTGGTCTGGTTTGAAAAAATTCCCTTAGTTTCTGCTTATTTGGGAATCTCTTAATTTCACCATCATATTTGAGGGACGATTTTGCTGGGTATATATTTCTTGGTTGAAAATTTTTCTCTTTCAGGGTTTTATATATACATCTCATTGCCTTCTCGCTTGCATGGTTTGTGCTGAGAAGTCAGAGTTTATTCTTACTAGTTGTCCTTTGTAAGTAAGTTTTTGTTTTTCTTGTGGTGCTCTCAGGAATCTTTCTTTGTCTTTGGTTTTGATGAGTTTGATGGTGATATATCTTGGTGATTTTCCTTTGGAGTCTATCCTATTTGAGGTTTGTTGGGCTTCCTGAATGGATATATTCTCATGTTTCATCATATCATGGAAGTGTTCCTTCAACAAATCTTGGACAATTTTCTCAGTGGTTTAATTTTTCTCTTCCTGTTCTGGAATTCCAATGACATGTAGGTTATTTCTTTTGATGATATCCCACAAGATCCTTAGGCTTTCTTCATTTTGTTTTGATCTTTTTTTTCTGATTGAGCCCTTTCCAAAGAAGTGTTCAGGTATTTGTCTTCAATTGCTAATTGATTCTGTCTTCCATTGCTTCCATTCTACTTTTTTGCCCTTTCAATATGTTATCTATTTCTGACAATTTAGTGTTAATCTTCTGGATTTCTATCTGTAGATTTTGAATCATTTCTAATTTATCATTTATTTTGTCATTTTATTCTTGTATTTTCTTCCAAATTTCTTCTAGGTTTCTGTCTGTGTTTTCCTTGATCTGTCTGTCAATCCTTTGAAGATACCTAAATATAATTCTTTTGAATTCCTTATCAAGGAGTTCCAATGCTGTTGCTTCCTCAGGGATTTGTTCTGCGCTTGTGTTCTTGTCCCTTGTTTGTATCACTTTATCTTGCTTTTTTGTGTGGACTGTGATGGTCTGTTGTCTCCAAGACATTGTGATGTTTTTGTGTTTAGATCTCTGTTAACTGTTTGTGAAGTGTAGCTAAGGGTGAGTCAGGCTCTTCTTGGTGGTTGTTTATCATTGGCCCATTGGTGGAGAAGGAAGTGGTGGCTCTCACTCAGTAAATGAAACTCCAGGAGGTGTGGGTATAGTTGTGTTGTATGGGGATTGTTGCTGTCTCCTACTCAATTAGACAAAAATAAAAATTGAATAACCATCAAAAAGTAAAAGCAAATGGACAAAACATACACTGTAATTACACAGGAACGGTAACCAAAAAGAGAAAAAAGGGAAAACAAACAAACCAACAAACAAACATAGCTATATCTGGGGAGAGGGCAATAAGAGAAAAAAGGTAGAGAAGAAGCATAATGAAGAAAAGAGTGGGGAAAATGCAAAAAGCAAACAAGGAACAGGGTTAACCACTAAAAAGAAAAAAAATTTGAAACAAGGAACAGGGAAAAGAGAAAAAACTGAAAACTAGAACCTGGAAAGGGAAGAATAAAGAATAATAATAAAAAGGACAAGGGTAATAATAATAATAGTAGTTTTGAAACAGACAAAAACAAAAGAAAAAAGAAAAAAAATTTGGGCAGGGTGGGGCAGAGCACCCAGGCTCTGTCCCAGCACACAAACTAGGGTGGAATTTCTACTGGCCTAGAAGGTGGGTAGAAGTGAGGGATAGAGGGTGTGAAATACAAGAGTAACAAGGGGAATGTCTCACCTTTCCAGTCATTGGTGTCTGGAATGTCCTTGTGGTTCCCAGCAAGTGGACCCTGTTCTTAAGTCCCTGGAATCTGGAAGAATACTGTTGCTTTAAATATACAAAATGGTCAAACCACCTGTAAACATTCAAAATGGCTGCACCCTGTGGACAGGCAAAAATCCACAGCTCATCCCTCCTTCTTCTTCACTGCTTCCCTTTTTATTCACCAGCCACCAAAGCAGTCCTCCATGCAGTCCCTGGCTAACAGTGCTGATTTTTAGGTTAATTCTTAGGTCCTACCACCACTTGGCAATATCCAAGCTGTCAGTGTTGTCAGGATCGCTGCCAGACCACAGCTCCATTTGTCTCCTTTTTTGGTGTTTTCATGCAAATTCTTCCGCTAGTTGGATTTTAGTCCACTTCTATATCCTTCCCTTCAAAGCTCAGGGGTTCAGGATTATCTTCTGTATCTGTGTTAATTGGTTCCCCTTTTCTTTGTTGAAGAGGGTCTGTGCAGTCTTTCTGCCTATTCCGCCATCTTACTGGAATCTATCAGGATGCCTTATTCTTACAAAATTAACTTACAAAATGTGATTTCTCCTCTGATCCTTTGTTTATTTCACATAATTTGACCATATATTTTATAATATATATTTATGTTACCAAGTAGAATTGGAACTTCCTTTAAGATATTTAAAATTACAAATTAGCATTAATTACCATTGAGAGGGGAAAAATAAAAAAAAGCTTTTTTTCCCCCCCTGGTGGGAGATCAATCAAATCTAAATTAATTCATCCATCTCATAACTTATCAAAACAGAAATTGTCAAAATTACTATTGTCAACCTCATATCAATAAAAGAGTTGAGCATAATTGAAGCAATCTTTTGTATATATCACAACAAATGCTAGTACAAATGCTCAACTTCACACTAAATGAAGAAAAGAGCAAATGAATAAAGCTTTGCTCCTTTATATGGACATTTCTACCTAAATGTTTATCCAGGTGCTTTCTTGACATTACTACTTCAATACCTAATATGAAAAACTAACAAGTTGTCCTAGAGTCAGTTTCTAATCATGGCAAATTCATGTGTATTAGAGTGGAATTGTGCTTCATGGGTTTTCCATGCTAATTTTTCAGAACTAAATCACCAAGATTTTTTCCCAAGGTACGCTTGGGTGGACTCAAACCTCCAACCTTTTATTTAGCAACCCAGCACGTTAACCATTTGTACTACTCAAGAACTCCTAATTTGTTATACCAAGCAAAAACCCATTGCTATTGGGTCAATTCTGACACATGGTGACCCGTGTGTTACTGAGTTGAACTGCTCCATAGGGTTTTCTTGGCTATTATCTTATGGAAACAAACTCCAGGTCTTTCTTCTGCATAGCTGCTAAGTAGTCTAGCTCAAACCATTTATGCCACCCAGGCACTTCTAATGTCTAATGTTGTTGTAGTTAGGTGCCATCGAGTTGGTTCTGATTCATAGCAACCCTGTGTGCAACAGAACAAAACCCTTCCCAGTCCTGTGAATACTCACAGTCACTACCATATTTGAGCCCTTCATTGTAGCCACTGTGTCAATCCATCTCATTGAGGGTTTTCCTCTTTTTCCCTGACCCTCTACTTTACCAAGCATAATATTCTTATCCAGGGACTGGTGCCTCCTGCTAACATGTCCAAAGTATGTGAGATGAAGTATTGTCATCCTCATTCTAAGAAACATTCTGTCTGGACTTCTACCATCACACTTTTGTTCATTCTTCTGGCAGTCCATGATCTATTTATTATTATTCTCCAACACCATAATTCAAAGGCATCAATTCTTGTTCAGCCTTCCTTATTCATTGTCCAGCTTTCACATGCATATGAGACTATTGAAAATACCTTGGCCTGGGTCAGACATGCCTTCGTCCTCAAAATGGCATCTTTTCTTTTGAACATTTGAAAGAGTTCTTTTGCAGCAGATTTGCCCAATGCAATATGTCCATTGATTTCTAAACTGCTGCTTCCCACATCATTTTTTGTGGATGCAAGTAAAATGAAATCATTGACAACTTCAATCTTTTCTCCGTTTTTCATGATTTTGCTTATTGATCCAGTAGTGAGGTTTTTTGTTTTCTTTACAGTGAGGTGTAATCCATAGTGAAGGCTATCATCTTTGATCTCCGTCAGCTAGTGCTTCAAGTTTTCCTTGGTTTCAGAAAACAAAGTTGTGTCATCTGCATATCACAGGTCTTTAATGAGTCTTCCTCCAGTTCTGATTCCATACTCTTCTTCATATAGTCCAGCTTCTTGTATTATTTGCTCAGCATACAGATTGAATAAATATAGTGAAAGGATATAACACTGACTCACATCTTTACTGATTTTAAACCATGCAGTATTTCTTCCCTTGTTCTGTTCTAATGAGTGCCTGTTGGTCTATGTACAGGTTTCTCATGAGCACAATTAAGTGTTCTGGAGTTCTCATTTTTTGTAATTATAAATTTTTATTATCCACACAATCGAATACCTTTGCAAGGTAAATAAATATCTGTCTTGTATTCTCTGCTTTCAACCAAGATTCATCTGATATTAGCAATGATATCCCTCATCCCATTTCCTCTTCAGAATCTGGCTTGAATTTCTGGCAGTTCCCTGACTATCTACTTCTACAACTGTTTTTCAATTATCTTCAGCAAAATTTTAATTATGTGTGATATGAATAATATTGTTAGACAATTTCCATATCCTGTTGGATCATTTTTCTTTGAAATGGGTACAAATATGAAACTCTTCCAGTTGGTTTGCCAAGTAGACATCTTCTAAATTTCTTTGCATATCTAAGTAAGTGCTTCCAACGTCGTATCACTGTTGAAACATCTCAATTAGTATTTCATCAATTTTGGGAGTCTTGTTTTCATTCATGCCTCCAGTGCAGCTTGGACTTCTTTCACTACCATCTGTTCTTGGTCGTATACTACCTCCTGAAATGACTGAATGTAGACCAATTATTTTGGTACCATAACTCTGTGTATCCCTTCTATCTTCTTTTGATGCTTCCTGTGTCATTCAATATTTTTCCCATAGAGTGCTTAAGTATTGCAAATTGAGGCTTGAGTTTTTCTAACATCTAATAAAACCAAGAAACCATACTCATTGCCATTGAGTCAATTCTGACTCATAGTAACCTCCATTGGGTTTCTGAAGTGCTAAATCTTTATAGACTTAGATTGCCCCATCTTCCTTCTGTGGAGCAGCTGGTGGTTTGAACTGCCAAACATCTTAGCAGTCAAATGCCTTAGGCACTGTGCCACCAGGGCTCCTTAATATCTAAAAAAAACCAAACTCACTGTCATCAAGTCAATCCCAACTCATAGTGACTCCTCTATGGGTTTCCAAGGCAGTATTTCTACAGAAGTAGATTGTCCAATCTGAGGAGTAGCTGGTGGTTTTGAACTACCAGCCTTCTGGTTAGCAGTCAAATTCCTTACTTAGGCACTAAACCACCAATACACATCTTAAATTTACATGTCCAAATAGAGAATTCTTGATTTACTTTGTCTTCCCCAGTGTTTCCTATGCTCTCTGTCTCATAATTCATTCAGTTTCTCAAGACAAGAATCTAAAAATCAGACTTGCCCCCTCTTTTTCTTTGATCTTCACATCCAAATCAGTAACTAGTCCTGTTAATTTATAACTTCAAAATATTTGATAAATATGTACACTTCATTCTATCTCCTTTCCCTCAGATTCAACCTCTGTTTTTATTTTCTTGGACCACTCTCATAAACCCCTAAGTGGTCTCCTTGCTTCTACTCTTCCACTCCTAAAATTTGTTCTTCACACAAATGATCATTTCACCTTTAGTTATTTCCCATTCCATTTAGCATAAGACATAGGCTGATGACTGCAATCTTTGTCAGGTGATTTATTGCAGAAATGGAGTAGTGAACTAAAGGTATTTTTGGGAAAATACTTGCAAAAGAAAAAGGAAGAGAACAAGATTGGGCAGAGAAAATCATGAAAAGGCAATACAGATCTGAAAAAGTCTCTGTATCCCCACTAGCTTGATTTAGAACAACAGTTGCCTACTAAAGGAATCTTGTATTGGGTAGACTTGGCTAAGTCTCACAGCAGAGTTTTGCTCAGCCACTGACTGAGAACACCTAAAAAGATTATGCTCTCAGCTCTAAAACTGAAGTAGACTGGAGCTACACTGACCGCTGTGCAAGGAATCGTCCCTTGAAGAAAAATTTGAGCGACGTGTCTCTGTGCCTGCTTACATCAGTCTCCAAACAAAGCTCAGAGCATACTTCCCCTCAGTCACTGCTCTCTAAATTTCTTGTACACACCTCTTTCTTGCCCCCTGTGCATACCAAGTCCTTTTGTCCCTGAAGGTTTTTGCACTTTCTATTTCCTCTGGAGTATTTATGACTACTATTATTATTTTATTTAACTTAATTCTAACAATAAGCCTATGAGGTGACTGTTATGATAGTCCTCATGTTGTAGACTAGAAAACTGAGGCACAAAGAGGTGAAGTAATTTTACCAGAGCCTCATATCTAGTCAATTGCAGGCAGGGCTTGTAACTGAAGAGTTTGGTTCCACAAGCCTTGGACTTATTGGTATTCTCTACTGCCTGTATAGATATTCTCATGGCTCAGTTTTCATCTCAGTGACTGCTTTCTCACTGACTACTGTATTTTTAATTAGTACCCAAATCCAACCTAGTTCCTATTATTAATGCTTGCTATTTTTTTTTCATAGCCTTTATCACAATATAAAATTATCATGTTGTTGTTGTTGATGACTCATTTATTTTGACATAGTATACAAAACTGTATACTCTTCAAATCAGGGATGGTATCTATCTTTTCTTCAATGTGCCCTCCCTAGCACCCATAATAGATTGACTTTTGGTAGAAGTTCATTAAAAGCTTTTTAAAAATGAGTGAATTAACACGAGTTTGAAAAAGAATATTAGACTGCATTCATTTTGGAAATAAATATACCTATTATATTGAATAAGTAGACATTGAAATCTATTATAATTCCATTTTTTTTCCCTCACCTAAAGGAAATCCTATATAAAATATTTGGGCTTCTAAAGTTACACACACACACACACACACACACACAACTGAGGGGTTGATTAACTTAAATAGACAGGAGAAGTCTAAGTCTGGTGGGCAGCAGCATAACTTAAGATACATTAGAAGGAATTCACAGACTATTGCTCATTTCTCAAGGACCTATGGTGGTGCAATGGTTAGAACACTCATCTGCTAACCTTAAGTTCAGCAGTTTGAATCCACTAGCTGCTCTGTGGGAGAAAGATGAGGCAGTACGTATATGTAAAGATTTACAGCCTTGGAAATCTTGTGAGGAGTTCTATTCTTTCTTATAGCATTGCTATGAGTCAGTATTGACTGAATGACAGTAGATTTTGTTTTGTTTTGTTTTGTTTTGTTTTACACTCATTTCTTGCTAAGTTGATTCACATTGTAGTAATCCTTAGATTAGTGCCAGGTGCATGAGGAAGAAACTTGTAATGTGGCCAGAAATACATTTACTATTGCTATTTTTGGAAATCTTTTGCAAAAGGTCTTGAGGCAATTAACCATATTTAGGAAAGGGAGGGGGACTTTTCAAAGTACAGTATGATTCACCAGTCAGAAAGGAGCATAGGGAGGTCAGATCTTAATTAGAATCTCAGACCCACAGTAGGTTTATTGCTATCACTGAACCACCCTCAGAATGTAGAATAAGAATTGATATACCAAGTAATTGGCAGAATTCTAAAGTTAGTTGCCTGACACATGGAATCAAAACCATTAGCTTTCAAAATGCCTTCTGTCCTCACCCCCAGAACACCTATCCCCAAAATAGTAAATCAAATACAGCAACTCTAGGGGACTAGAATGTATTGCACTAGGCAAATCTGCTGCAAAAGACCCCTTTATAGTGTTAAAGAGCAAAGGTGTCTCTTTGAAGACTAAGGTACACCTAACCTAAGCCATGGTGTTTCCAATTGCCTCATGTGCACGTGAAAGCCAGGCAATGAATAAGGAAGACTGAAGAAGAGTTGATCCTTTTGAGTTGTGGTGTTGGTGAAGAATGCTGAAAGTACCATGGACTGCTAGAAGAACTAACAAATCTATCCTGGAAGATGGGCAGCCAGAATGCTCCTTGGAAGCAAGAATGGCCAGACTTGGTCTCACCTACTTTGGTCATGTGGTTAGAAGGGACAATTCCCTGGAGTAGGATATTGTTCTGGTTACCTAGCACTGCTCTGACAAGAAATATACCAGAAATGGGATGGCTGAACAAACAGGAGTTTATTCTTTTACAGTGTGGAGGTTTTAAGTCCAAGTTCAAAATGCCAGTCTTCAGGGGCTGAGTGAAAGCCCCTAAACCTTGGCCTTCAGTTTTGCCTTCTGCTCCTGGACTTCTGGAGCTAGAGGCTTTTCTTCACTCAGACAGCTACTGGCTGCTGAGACTGACAAGCCCAAGTTGACAAGTAAAAAGGCACAGTCCTGATGTTACCAACCCATATGACAGGCCATTAATTCAAGTCCATTGAAAGTCCCAAGGTTGGCAGAGCATGGCAGGCTGCTGAAAAACAACACGGCTGCATGCAGGGTTCAAGCATTCCATCAGCTAGAGACCATTCCCCAAGGCTTCTCCTTATGTACCAGAAGCAGACCATATTCCCTAAGGCAGCTACTCAGCTGCTCCCAGTAGATTCCACCATGGAGTTGATTACCAGTCTCATCATGGGGAATACTACATCCAGCTGCCCAGCCACTCAACCAGGCCCAGCCAAGTTGACACAAATTGAACTACCACAGATATCATGTTTGTAAAGTGAAGGGCCAAAGAAAGAGGGGAAGGCTTTAACAAGATGGATTGACACAGTGACTGCCCTGATAGGCTTAGGAATAGAAAGGATTGTGAGGCTGGCACAGGACCAGGAAGTGTTTTGTTCTGTTGTACATAGGATCACTATGAGTCATAGCTGACTCGATAACACCTAACAACATCAACAGCAATAATGGTATAGAAAAGTTTAGATCTACCAACAAGGACTTGAAAGATGCAAGTCTTCTGTTTAGTATAAAACTTTAACTCTTCTATTTGGTATAAAACTAGATAGATGTTGGAGAAAGGCTGTGGTTGTTATAAGCTTAATTTTGTAGAGACAACAATCACAGCTATCATTCTAGATTTGGATTCTTATTAGACAGAATCAAAATATCCTCTGGTACCTAATATACAGCTATTGAAAATGATTTCTTTTTCTTCCTATAAAATTTATAGGCAATAATATTGATTGGAGGAAAACTCATTTACAACCTGTGATATGCAGATGACAACACCTTGCTTGCTGAAAGCAAAGATGACTTGAAGCACTTACTGATGAAGATTAAAGACTACACTCTTCAGTATGTATTACACCTCAACATAAAGAAAACAAAAATCCTCACAATTGAACCAATAAGTAGCATCACAATAAATGGAGAAAAGATTGAAGTTGTCAAAGATTTCATATTACTTAAGCCCACAATCAACATCCATGGAAGCAACAGCTGTAAAGAAATCAGACATCTATTGCACCAGGCAAATCTACTGCAAAATACCTCTTTAAAGTGTTGAAGAGCAAAGATGTCACTCTGAAGTCTAGGGTGTACCTCACTCAAGCCATGGTATTTTCAATTACCTCATATGGATGTGAAAGCTGGACATTGCTAAAGGAAGACTGAGGAAGAGTTTATATTCTTGAGCTGTGGTATTGGTGAAGAGTACTGAAAGTACCATGGACTGCCAGAAGAATGAATAAATCTGTCCTGGAAGAAGTGCAACTGGAATGCTCCTTGGAAGCGAGAATTGTCTCACCTACTTTGGCCATGTTGTCAGAAGGAACCATTCCCTGAAGAAGCATATCATGCTTGGTAAAGTGGAAGGTCAGTGAAAAAGGGGAAGACCGTCAATGAGATGGATTGACATAATTACTGCAATGATGGGCTCAAGTATAGAAAGCATTGTGAGTATGGCACAGGAGCAGACAGTGTTTCAGTCTGTTGTACATATGGTTGCTATAGGTTGGAGCTGAGTTGACAGCACCTAACAACAACGTAGCATTTATAACTCAAAAAACCAAAGTCACTGCCATTGAGTTGATTCCCACTCATAGCATGCCCCTTTGGGTTTCCAAGGTGGTAAATCTTTACAGAAATAGATTGCCCAGTCTCCTTCCACAGAGTGGATCACAGAGTAGCATTTATAGTCTTCTAAATTATTTCATACTTTACATATTTTTATTTATTTTCAGCCTTCTAGAATATAACATTTATGAGAATAGACAGTGATGTATCCCAACCACCTAACACAGTGCATATTTTATGATAGGTGCTCAAATTATTTGTTGAAAAGTTGGTGAATAGATGAATGAGGATGAGTATGTGAGAGATGATGATTCAAGTTAGGAGAACAGAGAGTTTGTCTGTGGAGAGAGGTCAGAGTATAAGGGTACAGATGCTTGGAAGTAGGGAAATGTGGTAGTGGGAACTTGTAAAAGTTCTCTCTGAATGAATTTCATCTTCTTTAGATTTCTGATGATGCTTATAATATTTTGCTTTATATCATTTTTTATATAATCAGTTATATCTTATTTTATTAAATCATTTCTCATATAATACCATTTATATAATCCCTTATCATATTTTATTATTTTATTTAAGCTTTTTAAGTTTAGTAGCACATTTCATTTGCATTTGTATCTGTCATATTTTATTCATTTAATAAACACCTATGGTATTTACTAGTGCTAGGTACTTGTATTACTTATATATTGCTAATTACCCCAAACTTAGTTGCCTAAAAACACAAACATTTATTATCTAACAGTTTTGTTAAGAATCTGTGTGCAATTTAGCTGAGTTGCAAGTGGTTCAAACCCACCAGCCACTCCTCAGAAGGAAGGCTGGGTGATTTACTTCTGTAGTGATACTGCCTCAGAAACCCAAAGAAAGGTCACTATGTGTCGGGGCCGACTTGATGGCACATAACAACAACAACAGGGTCTCTCCAGAGGCTGCAATCAAGGTTTCATCTGGGGCTGTAGTCATCTGAGTCTTGACTGAATCTGGAACATCTACTTCTAAGCTCACTCATATGGTGGTGCTTCAATTCCTGGCCACAGTGATAACCCCATAGGACCACTCATGACCTGGCTTCCTCTAAACAAATGATCCAAGAGAAAAAAAAACCAAGACAGAATCCACAGTCTTTCACAACCTAATCTCAGAAGCAACATACTATCATTTCTGCCACATTCTATTGATCACATAGACCAATACTAGTAATCAAGAACGAGCAGACAACACAAGAGTATGAATAACAGGAGGCAAGTATCATTGGCGCCATATTGGAGGGTGGCTACCATGGTTCTATTTTAAGTGCTTTGCAAATATTCACTTTGTTAATTCTTAAAATCACCTTATGAAGTATATTCTCTTATTATAATTGTCCAGTTTATAATTAAGGAAATAGAGACATAGTGAACTTTAGTAATTTGCCTAAAGTGTCGTAGCTGTTAAGATGAAGCTGGGTTACTGTGCTTGATATTTTCTGTTTGGCCATCCAGATCTATGCTCCCCATTCTTCTACTCTGTTCTCTCTCTCAGGGAACACTGGTAAGGATAGTCTCTACTAGGCTGCCTTCCCCTCTGACTAATGATTGGGCAGGGTCAATGGGGAGCTTGTTGTTAGGTGTGCTCAAATTGGCTGATTTATAGCAACGTTTGGTATAACAGAATGAAACTATGCCTAGTCCTGTGCCATATTGAAGGTCATCGGTAAGTATGACATAAGAAGCATGTTGTTGGTTTTATGTGCTGTTGAGTCAGACCTGACTCATAGCGACCCCTCTTTGGGTTTCTGAGGTGGTATAACTACAGAAGTAGATTTCCCAACCTTCCCTCTGGGGAGTGGCTGCTGGGTTTGAACTTGCCAGCCTTCTAGATAGCAGTCAAGTGCCTTAGGCACTCCACTACCAGAGCTCCTATGAGGAGCATAGGTTGTAGATATTTATTTACCCCTAACACTCCACTCCTTACATGGACATCCCTTGACTGAAGTCCACAACTCCTTTCAACCTTCCTTCTATTTCTTGATTTCAGTAACTATTCCTTTAGGCCTAGGTGTGCTGATGCCCCTACTCCTTGCTTTTACTAGCTTTGGTGTAACTATCTCTATATATTGCAAAACACCTTTGTAAGTATTTCCTTTATTTAATTCTCCTCAAATTAATCAATTTGAGTGTGCCATCTATTTCTTTTCTTATATAGATTCCAACCTAGGAAAGTGGGCTCCAGACCTTCTGAGTTTATACTCTACTCAACTTTCCCTTCCATAGTATTGAACATAAGATTCTTCATTAGGAAGGTCCTCACAAGATAATTATGAACTTTTATTTTCTTTTTTTGTAATCTCTGAATTCTTTTCAGTAGTGATAACATTTCCAGGCAATATTTTGTTGTCTTTCCTTTTTATTTTTCAAGTCAATAATGGATTGAACCCTTAAGAACTAGGACCTGGATTAGGCACAGGGATGACACCCCTTGACTTTAAAGACTTTGTTGTAGGAGATAAACACAGAAAACCAACATTTATAATTTAGTATCACTCTCTATGTAGGCCTGGTAAGAGCCTGACCAGATTTTTAATAAATCAGGGTCGCAAGGGCTTTCATTCTGAAGGCATCATTTCCTAAGCAGTCTTGAGTAAGTAGAACTGCATGAGGGGTTTGAAGAATTTTTTTTTTTTTTTTAAAAGATGAATTTAGTATCCAGATGTCAAAATTAATCTGTAGTTAAACTAAAATAGAATGATTTCTGCTGGCAGCTTTGGGGTATCCATGCCTTGATCTATGAATCCATGAGTATTTGCATGACAGATTGGCTTAAAGGTATACTATTTGATAAACAAGATTAATGTGTTGAATAGTGAAAGGAAAAGATAGCCTATTGGACTTGAGGCGTTGGCAGCAGAATAGTGATGGACAAAGGTTTGTGGAATGTATAATGAAAAAGTAATTCTGTATTAATGAACTTGGTTTTATACCAGGATAATAAGATATGAGTAACAGTTTTAAGAAGGGAAGATCATAAGTTTAAATATGCCTAACAGAAATATCACTCTTGTAGAAATATGGATGGACTTAAATTCTGGAGATCAGAAAAAAAGATAAGAGCCTGAACTAATTCAGTATCTATGGAGTTGGGGAACTGGAAATGAATTTACAATATTTGCAACAGTCAAAGAGTTAAAATGAATTTGCAGAAACCTTATGAATAAGATTTTTGTTTGTTTTCACAAGGTCTGAATGGGGAACAGTATCAAACAGAAATATATGCCAAGCAAAATGAAAATGGAAAAGACACCACTGGATTTGGAAATTGAAATGCCACTGTTGACTTTTTTAGTAGTACTTAGAATAGAATAGAGGTAACAAAAGTCAGATTTTAGGGAGTTTAATAAATTTAAAGTGAGAAATCAGAGGAAGATTCAGAAATAAGACTTTAATTCTATGAAGACCGTCTGAAGGAGGGCAGGCAAAATTTAAAGTACAAAGGGTAAAGAAAAGCCTATTTTTTTAGGCATTGGAATCTTGAACATGATCATCAGCTGAAATAAGGTAGGCAGGAATTTAGGGGAAGTAAAGTGGGTCAAAGGAGAATTGATGGCACAGTATTTAAGTGCTCAGCTGCTAAGCAAGAAGTGTTTGGTTTGAACCTACCAGCAGATCCATGGGAGGAAGATGTAGCAGTCTGCTTCTGTAAAGATTTCAGCCTTGGAAACTCTATGAGGAAGTTCTCTGTCCTGGATGTTTGCTATGAGTTGGAGTTGACTAGATGGCAGCAGATTTGTTTTGTTTTAGTTTATGATGGGTCAACACAGGTAGAAAGTGATTTTAATATGCCATGGATAGAATATTGGAAAGATTATTTTAAAATTTTTATTTGATCACAATTTCAGATTTAAAGAAAGCTTGCAAGAAGAATACATGCACTCCTAGATACCCTTCACCCAAACTCCTCAAATATTGACATTTTACAGTTGCTTTATCTTTATGTGTCTGCATCTTTTTCTGTCTCTTCCACACACATATTTCTCTACACACAGATACATGCAGATATTACACACAAAACACATACATATAAACATATATACAAATACACATACATTTACATATATTTTATGAATTCTTTAAAAATAAACTGCAGATATAAAATGGCTTTATCACTAAGTATGTTAGTATACATTTCCTAAAAAACAAGAAATTCTCCTATATAACCACAGTGCAATTATCAAAATCAGGAAATTATGTTTTATACACTATTGTAATCTAATCTAAAGACCTTTCTGAAATCTCTTCAACAGTTCCAATGATGTCTTTTGAAGGAAAAGAAAATTCAAGATCATTTATCCCATTCAGTTGTCAAGTGTCTTTAGTTTCCAAAGTTTCTGGATCTTACTATCTCACGGCATTGATATATATATATATTTAAAGAATACAGATAAATTCTTGGAATGCCCTAGAGTTTGAGTTTGTCTGAAGGTTTTCTCATGAGTAGATTCAGGTTATGAACTTTAGATTCAGGTTATGAACTTTTGTTCTCCTTTTGATCAATGTGGTAGAACAGCTACTAAGCAGGATGTAGACTTTATATTGTCTGTGGGATGTGTAACTCACCAATTACAGTTGTGTGCTATGCCTCCAACTGTTGCTAGGTCTTATGGTACACTTTTCTTTAATGTTTTGCTAAATGAAACATTTAAAAATGGGGTTAAAATCTTTATGTTCAGTGTTCATATTTTTAAAATAATATTTAAAAATATGTCAGAATTGATTTTGGAAAATATAGCAGCAGTGGCAACATAGTTTTGTATCTTCCCAAATCCTGCATAAGAACACAGCAACTGGATATCAAAACCAAAAACCTACGTACTTATTTCCAACCAAACAGCATAGTCCCTCAAATCCCCAAATGCAAGAGAGTTGGGGCAAAGTAACAGCAGCTGTGAGATATACTTGTTACTATCATCTGAGCAAGAAAAAGTAGAAGGGGACAGTTGATAGATCTCAGAGCAGTGGAACCTTGGCAAAGTCCACTTTTAAGTATAGTAGAGAAATTTTAGGATGACAGCTACAGCTTGGAGGTAGGTGCTGTTTTCTCTAAAGTGAGGAAGTACAAAGAGTTTGTGATCAGATCTAAAGTGTGTGGGGCAGTATAGTTCCAGGAACTTTTGAAACTGACACTCCAAGGCTCTCTTCTAGGTAGAGTTCCACACTGAGGAGAAAATACTAACAGAGAAATTCAAATTTACATAGAAAAAAGAAAAGAAAAAGGTAGTGTAATTAGAAAATAGGGAGATGAATAGAACCAGAGAATCTCAGAAAGCATGTTGTATACAAAAACAAGAGAAAAGGGAGCCTTGTGAAGTTAAAGATATCTTGACCTTGTCTCCTTCTAAACCAAAACCAAGTTCACTGCCATTGAGTCAATTCTGACTCATGGCAACCCCTCCTTGAGTTTCTGAGGTGGTATCCCTATGGAAATAGATTTCCCAGTCTTCTTCTGAGAAGTGGCTGGTGGGTTTGAACTGCCAGCCTTCTGGTTAGCAGTCAAATGTCTTAGGCAATACACCACCAGAGCTCCCTCTAAAAGTATAGAAAAATGAAATTTACATAAAGATGAGAAATTTATCAAATTCCTAGATAAAGTTATGAGAAGAATATTTCTATAGGCAATGAAGTCCTGTTAGAAATATATGCTTAAAGAGTGGATCAAAACTGTAACATGCTATTTAAAATGAGCTAATGAACATTAAGGAAATGATGAAGTTATAAACAGCACAAATCATAAATCAGAAAACCTTAGAAATGAGGAGAAAGAATTCAATAAAAAATTAAAATAAGGAAAATATTTAGAAATGAAGACAAAAGTAGAAGAAATGAGTAAGTAAATATAATTTATAATGCCCTAAGATATATATAAAGTGAAAAAAGATATTTTTTAAAAAAGAGGGACAAAAAAATGACAGGATAGAACATATACATATTGAAGATAGGGTGTGATAAGCTGTATAATGACCTCTCTTCAAAGATACCAGGTCCTAATTTTGGAATCTATGAATATTATCTTATATGGAAACAGGGTATTTGTGATATGATTAAGTTAAGAATCTTGAAATGGGGGATTATTCTGAATTATCAGGATAAGATCTAAAGTAATCACATATATGTTCATAAAAAAGACACAGAAAGATATTTCATAGCACACAAAAGGAGAGACAGCACTGTGAATATGGAAGTAGAGACTGGAGTGATATCGTTACTAGCCAAGGAATGTCAACAGACTTCAGAAGCTGGAAAAGACCAGGACAAATGTTTTCTTTGAGCCTCTAGAGGGAGGAGTATTCTCGTGACTGTGATTTTTATCTAGTGATACTGATTTTGGACTTCTATAGTCCAGAGTGGGAGCTCTGGTAGCATAGTGGCTAAGACACTTGCCTGCTAACCAGACGGCTGGCGGTTCAAACCCACCAGCCACTCCTCGGAAGGAAGGTTGGGCAATCCTACTTCCGTAGTGATACTGCCTCGGAAACCCAAGGAGGGGTCGCTAGGAATCGGGGCCGACTCGACGGCACATAACAACAACAACATAGTCCAGAGTTATGAGAGAATGACTTTGTTACAGCAGTCAAAGGAAAACAATATAACAGACAACTAATGCAACGTATGAAAAAGAGGAATCTCTGAAGAAGAAAATCAAAGCAAGGGTAACATAACAAATACTGAAAACTATAGTTCAAGAAAACACCACTGGACTTTTTTTTTAAGTACATATTAAAAGAACACACCATATACCTGGGAATACTGACTTAGAACAACTGATACTAAGACATATTCTTATAAATTACTGGGCTTTGAAAGAAAGAAAAAATCTTTTAGGCAGGTGGTCATAAAAGGTGCATATGACATATAAGAGAAAGAAAATTGGATCACCATTAATCTCTCTGACAACATTTTTTTATGCCAAATATATAATAACATTTAAGATATTCAGGGAATGAATATGTGAGCCAAGGGTTTATATGCAGAAAAGCTGACTTTTCAATATAAAGGGAACACGCACACTGCAATCAGTATTAAGAAATCATGGTCTATTGTCCCCGTGAGTCTTTTTTTTCTTAGGAATGAAAGATATACTTCAGAGTACCAAAGTGACTAAATAGACATTGACATAGATTAGAGGCACCTATTCAGTGTAGATTTCTTTGTAGAACTAAAATTAAAAGAGGATGTAAAGAGAGGGATGAATACTATGTAATAGGGAAATATTCTGTTTTACACGGGGTTGCTTTGAGTTGGAGGTGATTTGATGGCAACTAATAACAACAACAAGAATGGCCAGACTTCGTCTTACCCACTTTGGTCATGTTGTCAGAAGGGACCATTCTCTGGAGAAGATACCATACTTGGTAAAGTAGAGGGTCAGCAAACAGGGGAATCCTCAACAAGATGAATTTATACAGTAGCTGCAACAATAGACTCAAATATAGCAAGGACTGTAAGGATGGCATAGGACTAGGCAGTTTTCTTCTGTCATACATAGGGGTGCTGTGAGTTGGAGCTTACTCCACAGCATCTAACAACAACAACAACAATGCATGACTTGATAATATAAATATACTTTAATCGTACAATTGGGAAAGAATGGGGATGTCATAAGCAAAAAAATTAAGTGATTTCATTATTTATAATTGGTGGTGGTACTTGTAGTATTATTGCTTCTGAAACACTTGTGTGTGCAATAAGGTACTATTTAAAAAAAAAAAAAACAAAAAAAAACCACTGCCGTCAAGTCAATTCCAACTCATAGCAACCCCCACTGGGTATCTGAGGTGGTAAATCTTTACAGAAGTAAATTGCCTGGTCTTCCTTCTGTGGAGTGGCTGGTGGCTTTGAACTGCCATCCTCTGGTTAGCAGTCAAATGACTTAGGCATTGTGCCACCAGAGCTGCTTAAGATATTATAGTGTATGTGATATGTAATATGGTATAACTGGGATATCCTAATTTTGTCATCTGTGTCATTGAGAATTATTATGTCATTAACATGGAAGAAAGGCAATATAGAGTAATGTAGAAAAATTTAGACAAGAACCCTATAGTCTTATATTTGAATTAGAAATATTATTAATTCATGAGATATTTTTTCTGTTTTTATATTTACAGGAGCTCTGGTAGCATAGTGCCTAAGGCACTTGACTGCTTACCAGAAGGCTGGCGGTTCAAACCCACCAGCCACTCCTCAGAAGGAAGGTTAGGCAATCCTACTTCCGTAGTGATACTGCCTCAGAAACCCAAGGAGGGGTCTCTATGAGTCGGGGCCAACTCGATGGCAAACAACAACAACATTTATATTTACAGGGAGCTCTGGTAGCATAGTGCCTAAAGGACTTGACTGCTAACCAGAAGGCTAGCGGTTCAAACCCACCAGCCATTCCTCAGAAGGAAGATAGGGCAATCTACTTCCACAGTGATACTGCCTTGGAAACCCAAGGAGGGGTTTCTATGAGTCAGGTTCAACTTGACGGCACGTAACAACAGCAACACCAATTTATATTTACTTTCTGTCTACTGAAAAGACCTAGAAAAATGATTAAACTAGTGACCATGATAGTTCCTAGCACACAGATTGCCAATTTAAAATATCACTTACCATTATAAGGAACCAGGACATCTTGGATTAATGGCTGATTATAGGCCTGAGGCAGGTAGTGTAACAGATGAGCCTGGCCTGTCTTGACACAGTGCACATCAAGGAACCTGTCAAAAATCCTATAACCATATCAGAAAGAAGCAGGAGACTCTTCTAGTAGTGGAAGATGAAGCAATTTGAGGTTCAAAAAGAAAAATTAGATTAGATTCTAATTCATACAATCTTTAATCCATGAGTTTATAATGATATTAAAATAAAATAATTAGTCACATTTTGAAGATGAAAGGAAACCAATTCATTTTTTGTATGCATAGGATTTTAGAGTCAGAGGCATCAAATGATATTCAATGGATGACAGATTATCCAATTTATTAAATGATTTTCACTGTTTCCCTGGTGTCAATGCCCCTTTTATTTAGACTGAAGTTCTATGTATATGTTTATGATTTTTAAGTAATCCATTCCCTATTTTCCGAACGTCTTTACCAATTTCTGTGCCAGTCCAACTGTTTCAATTATTATACTGACAAATTTTATTTTGACAGCCAATGAAGCAACATTTTCTTACCTATATTTGCTGTTTTTTTCACTATATGAGCTACACAATTAGATCTTCAAGTCTCATAAAAATTATCTTGAGATTTTATTTGATAATATAGTGATTTATCAGTGCATTGTGGGATACTTAATCTTTTTTCTCAGTCATAAGTCAATTTAAGACAATAAACTCTTTGAGGGTAATGATCATGCTATTTGACTTATGCCTCCATTGTCTAACCTAGTGTACCTAAAACCAAACCTACTGCCTTGGAGTTGTTTCTTACTCATGGCTACCCCAATAGTGACCCCCAGAGGCTGTTAGTCTTTATGGAAGTGTACTGCATCATCTTTCTTCCACAGAGTGGCTGGCAAGTACCAACTACCAGTGTTTTTGTTAGAAGCCAAATACTTTAACTACTATACCATCAGAGCTCCTTAATCTAGCATTACAATCTGGTGTAGGCATCATGCAATAATAAATTTGTATATGAATAAGTAGATTGAAATTATCTTTCTTTATAACAAAACACAATTGTTGATAGGTGCCATCTGCCAGTTCTGACTGATAGCAACCCTGTGTGAAACAATGAAACACTGCCCACTCCTGCATCAGCCTCACAATTGTTGCTGTGCTTGAAGCCATCATTGCAGCCATTGAGTCAATCTATCTCTTGAGAGTCTTCCCCATTTTTACTGACTCTTTACTTTACCAAGCGTGATATCCTTGTCCAGGAACTGGTCCTTTCTGACAATATGACCACAGTACATGAGACAAAGTCTGGCCATTCTTGTTTCTAAGGAGCATTCTGGCTGTACTTCCTCCAAGACAGATCTTTGTTTGTTCTTCTGACAGTCCATGGTACATTCAATATTCTTTGCCACCACCACAATTCAAAGGCATCAACTCTTCAGGCTTCCTTTTTCATTGTCCAGCTTTCATATATATATGAGACTATTGAAAAGACTATGAATCAATTTTATTGAAATACTATTAGCTTCAGTAAAATTGTAATATCAGTAGTTAGCACCAGATCCACTGAGGTAATGATGTCTCCCATCATGAAAACATTTTCTCCTTAAATTCAGAAAAATCTCAAATAAGGAAGAAAAGATAAATCATTTGTGTGTGTGTGTGTGTGTGCGTGTCTGTATGTGTGTATAAACATACAGTTATGGCAATTTGTAAACAGATCATCAAAACCACTTGTTTAGTTTTATTTAAATACCACTGTTAGTGACATGATTTGGATTCAAGCCAGTAATAGTAATAGAATTATTACAAATGTGAAATGTATGCTACTTTGTAACTTTAACGTTTAAGTGGTTAGGTCTTTTTAAAATCTGTAAGTTTAACTTTGATACAGAAGGCAAGAGTGTGTCTTGTAACTCATACTATTAGATAGATAGGTTTGGGTTTGTATTTTTATTCATTTATTTAATTTTTAAATTGTGATTTGGATGAAATTTTACAGAGCAAATTGGTTTTCCATTCAACAATTCATAGAACTTCTGTTCTGTGACATTCACTGCAATCCCCACAATGCAAAAGCATTCTTCCCACTTCCTCCTGGGGCCTGCCACTTCCCTTTTCCTTCTGGCCTATCCCATCCCACCTTCCTAGCTCTATCCCAGGGCAAATGCTGCTCTCTTGATCTTGTATGGTTGGTAGTTCTAAGGAGTGCATACCCTCCTGGTATCACTGTTCACTTTATAGACCTATCCTTTGGCTCTTAACTTGAGTCACAGGGGTTGAGTTAAGTTCCATGCTTGAAGGATGTCCAGTGGCCACAAATACAGGGGATTCCACCAGTCTTCAACAGACCAGTAAACTTTGTCTTTTTTTATGATTTTGAGTTTTTCTCTCACTCTTTTCAATATTGCATTATTTCGTCCACAACACTGGAAGAAACTTTTTCTTTCTCCACTTCTTACTTCACAGACCCCAGTCTTGCTGCAGGTTCTCCTGTAGTCTCCTAACAATTTTCTCTGTAGGCAACAAGAAGAGAGAAGTGCCTTCTTTTGGAGTTCTACCTGCAAGAACAAAACCATTTCATTTGGGGCTCTGACAGGCCCCTGATGTGACAAATGCAGAAAGATTCCGAGTTTACATTTCACTCAGCCTCTTGTTATTTGAGACAGGAAGCCTATCGCTACAGAGGTAATAGAATACATAAAACAAATAGGAAACCCTTAAGGAAAAATGAATTACCTCTTTCACATCTTTTGAATTGTTGTTTGTTAACTTTGTGAGATACTAACTTCATATATTTTCTATGGGAAAGTGATGTAGGTGCATTTCCCTTTTCCAATGAAGACATTGCACATGGAGTAAACCCTTTGATAAAAAGCAACAAGGGACAGTATGATTTATTATAGTGTCATTCCCTGATGTAAATATTCTTTGAATATATTGATTTGTTAGGCTCATAGTTCCTGATTTTATATCAGATCAAAGGCTTAGCTATGTAAATTCCTTTTCATTGTATTGTTTGACAGCATGTCAACTTAATTTTTTTCACTGTTTATTTTAAATGTTGAAAATAGTTTTGTTCATGCATTGGTGATGGAACAAACAATACCTTGACTAACCAGCACTTTGCTATTCAGCAGCTTTTTACACATATTCTTAAACCAAAAAAAAAAAAAAAAACTCACTGTGGTCAATTCAATTCTGAGTCATAGTGACCCCTCCTTGGATTTCCAAAGCAGCATCTCTACGGAAGTAGATTGCCCAGTCTTCCTTCCGAGGGGTAGCTGGTGGGTTTGAACCACCAGCCTTCTGGTTAGCAGTCAAATATGCCTAAGGCGTTACACCACCAGAGCTCCTCTTCATTCATCTCCACACATTGTTAGAGACACCAAATATAATCAATGTCTTTCCCAAATGCTTAAGGAACAATTTAATAGAGAGGTCTCAAATATGTATTTCATTAGTATTTAAAATAATTATGAGTTTTTTTAAAAGTAAATTGAGATAGTTATATTTATATATATTGTAACCTGATTTTTTTCATAATCATGATTGTCAATATTTATCAGGTTATTAAATCTTCTTAGAAAACAATTTCTTATTTATAGCTGTATAATAATCTATCATATGATTGCATAATAATTTACCTGCCATTCACCTATTACTGAGCCTTTAGGTTGCTTCAAATGTTTTACTATTATATTAATATAATGGGGATCCTTCCATAAATTTTCATATACATTTCTATTTTATTTTCTTAAAAAATTCATAGATGTGGAAACACTAGGTCAAAACTATGCCAAACCAAGTTTTTTTTTGTTGTTGTTGTTTATATTGCTCAGAAATGAAATTAGTGAGGCAAAAGCTATCAGATATTTTTGTCTAGGATTTTTTGTCCAGAAATTGTTTAGTATAGATTTATACCTCTATCAGTTGTATATGAGTGTCCCTTTCACCTCAGGCTTCAGGAAGCTGCACGTTAACTTTAAACTATTATTATTATTATTATTATTTGCAGTAAAACAAAATATATATATATATTTGTCATTTGAATATGTGTGTCTTTGACTATTTTTAATCTGACAATCTTTTCCATGTCAATAGGTAATTTTTAATTTATTCTATGGTGGCTTGTCTTTCATATGTTTTCTCCATTATTTCTGGTTGTATACAAGTTTGAATAATAATGATAAATCTTATGGAGAGGGACTTTATAAAACTTTTCATAACTTTTAACAAATGATATATGTGGACAATGACTAAGGAAGACCAAAGAAGAGTTGATGCTTTTGAGTTCGAGTATTGGCAAAGAATGCTGAAACTACTGTGGACGGCTAAACAAACTAACAAATCTATCCCAGAAGAAGTGCAGCCAGAATGCTCCTTGGAAGCAATAATGGTCAGACTTCATCTCACCTTCTTTGGTCATGTTGTCGGAACCATTCCCTCCAAAGTGGAGGGTCAACAAAAAAGGGGGAAGCGTTCAACAGGATGGATTGACACAGTGGCTACGATGATGGGATCAAGTATAGCAAGGATCATAGAGGTGGCACAGGACTGGGCAGTGTTTCATTTTGCTGTACTTAGGGTCGCTATTAGAGATAACTTGATGGGACCTAACAACAACAACAACATGATTCATTTTTCAGTTTGTGATACTGAGGTGGCTTGCGTGTTGCTAAATTGCTGGAAACTATGCCACCAGTATTTCAAATACCAGCAGGAAAACCTGTCTGTGGTGGGTAGGTTTCAGCGGAGCTTCCAGACTAAGACAGACTAGGAAGAAAGATGTAGTAACATCTCCTTCTGAAAAAGTTGTCACTGCAAACTTTATAAATAGCAGCAAAACATTATCTGATATAGTGCCAGAAGATGAGCTCCTCTGATTGGAAGTCACTCAAAATATAACTGGGGAAGAGCTGCCTCCTCAAAGTAGAGGAACCTTAATGACATGGAAGGGGTAGATCTTTGTAGACCTTCATTTACTGATGTGGTATGACCAAAATGAGAAGAAACAGTTGCAAACATTCATTAATAATCAGAACATAGACTATATGAAGTGTTACTCTAGGATAATTGGAAGTAGTCAAAAATGAAATGGAATGCATAAAGATCAATATCCTAGGCTCTGGTGGTGTAGTGGGTAAGGTATTTGGCTGCTAATCGGAAGGTCAGCAGTTCAAACCCACCAGCTGCTTGGTGGAAGGAAGATGGGGCAAACTACTTCCGTAAAGATCTCCAGCCTCGGAAACACAATGGGGGTGATTATGAGTTGGAATCAACTTGATGGTGGTGAATTTGGTATTTTTTGGTTTGCATGAACGGAAATCAATGAGTATTGCCATTTTGAATCAGACAATCATATGGACTACTATGCTGAGAATGCAAATTGGAGATGAATGACATTACATTCATTATCAAAAAGAACATTTCAAGATCTATCCTGAAATACAATGTCTCAGTGATAAGATTATATACAGAAGCATATAAGGAAGACCAATTAATGCTATTATTCAAATTTATGTACCAACCACTAATGCTAAAGATGAAGAAATTAAAGATTTTTACTAACTTTTGCAGTCTGATATTGACCAAACTTGCAATCAGGATGTATTGATAATTACTGGTGATTGGAATGCAAAAATTGGACACAAAGAAAAAGCCCCAGAAGTTGGGAAATACGGCCTTGATGATTGAAATTACCCTGGAGATCACATGACAGAATTTTGCAAGACCAACAACTTATTCATTGCAAACACCTGTTTTTTTTTCAACAACATAAATGGCAACTATACACATGAACCTCATCAGATGGGCTGTATAGCAATCATATTGAACACATCTGTGGAAAGAGATGATTGAGAAATTCGGCATCATCAGATAGAACAAGTCCAGGAGCTGACTGTAGAACAGACCATCAATATCTCACACACAAGTAGAAGTTGAAGAAGAAGAAAATTAAAACAAGTCCACAAGAACCAACATACAACATACCTGAATTTAGAGAAGAAAATATTTGATTCATTGCATACCAATGACTGAAGGCCAGATGAGTTGTGGAATGACATCAAGGACATTATACATGAAAAGAGCAAAATCTTCTCACAAAGACAGGAAAAGAAGGAAAGACCAAAATGGATGTCAGAAGACAAACTTGCTCTTGAATGGAGAATAGCTAAAGTGAATGGAAGAAAAGATGAAACAAAAGTAACGGGAGGAAAAGCTTTCCCTGAGTGGGAAACACAAATTACAAAGACCTGGAAGCCAACATGTGCTTTTGTGATCCTGGTTTTTAAAAATTGTATGTTGTTCCTAATGTTGCATTTCCAAGAGTCTACATGCTCTATAAATTTAGTATTAAATAGAAGGTGACCCCTCACTTAATTTAAGTACCAAGAATGATTAGGAGAAAAGTTACTAGTTTGTATACTCTTTGGTTAATGTTCCATCAATAGTTTTGAACCACACAGTTTCTTAGACACTTAAGAACATCAGTAACCAAACCTTTTGACATTTCCTGATTAGGATTGCAAATTATTGTTATGCTGAAATGATAGTGGAAAACTACTGCTTGAATTGGTGTACTACTTAGAATCTCTGTAACAACATTGCTAAATGAGATCCAGTGAGAGACTTCAATACCTTTCCAAGAAAATATTTTCTTTGTCAAATAGGTTTTGGAAATATTTGATATCTTTCCCTTCTATGAAGTGTTTCCTGGTATAAAGAACTTGCAAATGCAAAGGTCTTCAAGACAATGTTTTCTATATTAGCATATTGAAGGTTCTGGGAAGTCACAAATGAAGTAATTCATTTATTTTTATTTCTTTGATTATTTTTCTTGACATGATATGAAATAGTTTGTGGAACACTAAGTTTTATATTATATAGAAATATTGATCTTTGTCATCTTTTTCCTCCTAGAAATGAGCAATCACTGTTTGGGCCTTTCATTTAGCTAATTAGTATTTTTTACTTCAAATTGAATTCTTACTTAGTTAGGTGTTACAGCTGTAAACTCAGTCTCAGAATTTTAGCAACCCAGTTCATTAGGAAGGGGACGAGAGTGATGATGGTTCTTTCCTGGACCAGAAGGAAGTATGTCTTCTTCTATGGAAAATATTCAGATAGCCTAATATGATTTTTACTCCGTAGCATTAATATTTTCTGGTGATTCTCAATGAGTTCATTATTAGAGTTTACTTGTTAAAGAAGTTAATACCTAGGAACTGAAACATTGAGATGGATTTTCTCTTTTATAGCCCATTGCCTTTTTTCGTGTCATTGCTTGTTTACTGGGAAGCGCTGGTAGCATAGTGCCTAAGGCATTTGGCTGCTGAGCAGAATGCTGGTGGATCAAACCCACTAGCCATTCCCCAGAAGGAAGGTTGGGAATCTATCAGTAGTGATACTGCCTGGGAAATCCAAGGAGGGGTCGCTATGAGTTGGACCCAACTGGATGGCAGTGAATGAGTAGCTTGTTTACTTAATAGCTCATTATTATTTATTTTATATTTGTCCTTTTCAAAATTTTTTTTAAATTGATTTTTGGTTTAGTGGAATATTTCTGAGAAAGTATATGTGAATACTACATATGCTTTCATGCATGAGAATTTTGTTCATTTACCTTCAAAGGAAAATCATAGTTTGGATGGCTGATTTTAGAATTGCAATGTTTCCCTCTAAAAATCAAATCTAGGATTTTTCTTCATTTTTTTTGGAACAATTAAACAGCACAGAGATACACTTAGTGTGCTCCCTTTTCATTAATCTTGCCTGATCTTAGGAAATCTATTTTCATCTGAAAAATCAAAATCTTCAGCTCATTGAAATGATTTTTTAGTATTTGTTTGAAGGAAGATTGGGCAATCTACTTCTGTAGTGATACTCCTCAGAAACCAAAGGAGGGGTCACCAAGAGTAGGATCTGACTTGTAGCCAGTGGGTTTGTTTTGGTAGTTATTTCTTTATTTAAGGAGTGCTGCTGTGTAGTGGGTAAGGCTGTTGGCTGCTAACCACAAGGTAGGTAGTTCAAACCCACCAGCTGCTCTATGGGAAGAAGATGAGGCAATCTAGCTACTTCAGTAAGGATTTACAACCTCGGTAACTCAAAGGGAATCTGTGACTCAGAATTGACTTGATGGCAGAGGGTTTATTTCTTTATTTATTGAATATTTCTCTTCTATTTTGAAAAAATCTACTTTTAGTTTTGCTATAAACTATATCTTTTGGACATATTCTTTCTTGTTTCAGTTATCTATTGTTGTGTAACACACTATTCCAACTCTTTCTGGTACAGGAACAGTTTTATTAAGGTAAAATGACGATGCTCTAATTTTCTTAATACACAGATTCAGTCTAACCCTGCTGAATGTATTGCTACAAAAAACAAAACAAAACAGAACACATAGTGTCTATATTTTTGGCATGTGATAAACCATTACAAATATTCTTTTTATGCCATAAAGTTTAATTTCTTTTCTTTTTCATGTATCCATATTAGCTCTGACTTTGCCAGATTTTCACCTTATTGTATGTATTTAAATTAAGCTAGCTATAAAGTGCCACTTAAGGCATTTGATGCTAACCAGAAGGCTGGCAGTTCAAATCCACCAGCCACTCCTCGGAAGAAAGATTGGGCAATCTGTTTCCATAGTGATACTTCCTTGGAAACCCAAGGAGGGGTCGCTATGAGTCTGATCCAATTCAACAGCAGTGAGTTTGGTTTGGTTTGGTTGAAGGTTGTTATCAAAATTCCATTGTCACATCCTTATTCTTGCTGCATTGATGACAAGTTGCATCAACTCTGACACTACATTGCTATGGTCTCATGCTTATTAACACTGATTACAGACTTTGTACTGCCACCTATGAAAGTATCTTTAGATAGGGCAAAGTATAGCAGTCACTGAGAAGAAAACACTTACTTATATAGTATGCTTGTATGAAAACTGCTGCTTCCCTTTCAGAAAATATTCAAATAAAAGTAACTATCATCGTATCTTAATTGTGGGAAGAGCTCAATAGATATTTCCTTCCTTTCCTCTTCCTCCCTGATTTTTCCTGAGCCACCATCTTAGCTAAACTATACAGTTGTGATTGTTAGCTGCCATTCAGTTGACCCCCAACCCAAATAAGTTGATCATGTGCACAGCACAACAAAAGGAAATGCTGCCTGGATCTGTGCCATTCCCACAATTAATGGCAGATCAGACCATTGTGATCAAAAGGGTTGTCACTGGCTGGTTTTCAGAAGTATATCACCAGGCATTTCTTCCTAGACAGTCTTAGTCTGGAAGCTCCATTGAAGACTTAAGCATCATAGCAACACTTCAGACTCCACTGACAGATGGGTGGTTGCTGTGTATATGGTGCCTGACTGGAATCAAACCAGGTCTCCCTCATGAAAGGTGAGAATTCCACCACTGAACCACTAATGCCTCTAGACTATTCAGAGCTTGCCCTTACTAGGAAGTGCATCCACTGAGTGAGTGAATGGTGGGGAAAAAAGGAGAATCTTCTTCATGTATTTATAGTAGAGGTGAAGGAAATCAGGACAAACTAAATCTTCAAATCTATTCCTTTTGAAAGACTTAAATGCATGTACGTCATGCAGGAATTTATACACTTTATATATAAATTTATAGGTTTTTGAGTATTCATAGGTTGTAGTGGCATAGTGCCTAAGGCATGTGACTGCTAACCAGAAGGCTGTGGTTCAGGCCCACCATCCACTCCTTGAAAAGAAGATTGGGCAATCTACTTCCATAGTGGTATTGCCTTGGGAACCCAAGGAGGGTTCGCTATGAGTTGAATCCAAGTCAATGGCAGTGAGTTTTTTTTTTTTAAATAGATTATAAAGTGTGGCTGTTCATACAAATGGCTGAGTATGTAGTTAGTACTCAATGTGATTTCAAATATCTCTCTTACAGGCTTGTCATTGTCCTCCATTTTAATGAACTGTCTCTTCTTGTATTTTATATGCTAGAGTTGGCTGACTCTTGGGGTCTATATCCATATTCTTGAAGATCTATATGTTTTTCCCAAAATGTTTTTATTTTTGGGTTTTAATTTTGATAATAATCTTAAAAATTATATAAACATATTCTGGATGGAAGTCCTATTTTCAATTGACTTGGTTAAAGCAGAAAAATTCGGTGGAACAAACATGTGACTTAATGTTTAGTGTATCATTGTACTGTGAAGAGTGAGCTTTTGTTACAGAATGCTATATTATCAATGGGTAGAATTTGCATTTACAGCAGACAGTATTATGTACAATAATGCAATCAGTCATTTATTTATTCATTCACTCAACAGTGTTGATGAGCAGGAGGAGTAATAAAGGCAAACATACCTCTTCCTTTATTGTCTACTGGGCAAATGGATATTAAACACCTAGTTATTACATACTTAATTACAAATATCCTATAATATTCACAGAAATTCAAAATCACTGAGATCCATTAACATATATTAATACTTCAGAAGACCTTCAAAAGATGAATATTCATTATATAATTGTAAATAAGATCTAAATTAAAATATTTCCTTCTGGAGTGTTAATGCTCTGCCTTTAAGAAGATGAAATAAATTACATATTTATTTGTATTCAGTTATCTATTATAAGCTTTGCTATACAAGTACAGCTATACTTGTACTAAAATTTTGAGACTATAGCTCTGGTAGCATAGTGCCTAAGGCACTTGACTGCTAACCAGAAGGCTAGTGGTTCAAACCCACCAGCCACTCCTTGGAAGGAAGGTTGGGCAATCTACTTCCGTAGTGATACCGCCTCAGAAACCCAAGAAAGGGTCACTATGAGTCGGGTCCGACTCGACAGCCCATCACAACAACAACAACAATCTCCTGGATAGGTATGTATTCTGCTTCTCAACTACATATAGTAATTAGTAATGTAATTACTATATAATGTAATACATAATTAGTAGTGTAATTATGTATTACATTACTATATGTAGTAATTAGTATGTATTACACTACTAATAAAAATAATGTAATGTTTCATTCTCTAACAATTTTAAGTGTGAAGAAAAGAAGTCAATTTAGAAGATTACCTTTTAGTTGGATATTGATAACTAGAGGGTACTGGAGAAACGGATAGTGGTGATGGTTGTACAGTATGATGAATGTAATAAATGTCACTGAATTATATATGTAAAAAGTGTTGAAATGGCAAATATTCCACTCTGTATATGTACATATATATTTCAAAATACAAACAGGGGACATAAATGATTAATCTTACCATACCATACCAGAAAATTATGCAGGAAATTATTGATTTTTTTGGTGATAAAAATAATTTTGCCCATATGTATAACTAAAATTCCAATGAGAAATGAAACTTTTCAATAGAAGAGAGGAAAAATCTTAAGTAGGTAATGATATTTTTCAATTTATGGGCATGTATGTCAATGGAAAAAATAGGTTGCTTCTTTAAATCTGCTGCAAAAGATCTTTTAGTGTTGAAAAGCTAAGATGTTTTGAAGACTAAGGCTCTCCTGACCCATGCCTTGGTATTTTCAATCACCCCGTATGCTTGTGAAAGCTGGACAGTGAATGAGGAAAACCAAGGAAGAATTGATGCCTTTGAATTATGGTGTTGGGAAAGAATGTTGAATATACCATGGCCTGCCAGAAAAATGAACAAATGAGTCTGGGAAGAAGTACAGCCAGAATGCTGCCTTTAAAGTGAGGATGGTGAGACTTCGTCTCAGGTGCTTTTGATGTGTTATTAGGAAAGACCCACCTCTGGAGAAGGAGGACATCATGGTTGGGAAAATAGAGAGTGAGTGAAAAAGAGGAAGACCCTGGATGAGAAGGATTGGCACGGTGCCTGCAACAATGGGTTCAGGCATAGCAATGATTGTGAGGATGGCACATGAGTGGCAGTGTTTCCTTCTGTTGCACATAGCATTAGTATGAGCTGGAACGGACTCAGTAGCACCTAAAACAACAGCAACATCATCATTTATGACTATGTCTATAAGACTTCAGAACCTTCCAAAATAAATCTAATACTTTTCTTTGCCAGAATTATGTCAAGTAATCATTTTAACACTTTAAATAACTAAATCTATAGGATATTTGCATAGATCAATTTGATTGTTCTTGCAGCTTCAGGTATATAAACACAACTTCAGGTGATATTGCCAGTTTTTAGTTAATGTCTCTCTTCCAATTCTAGCAGCTTTCTCTTAGAAAAATTTCCCCAAGAATGAGTCTATCACTTGCAATGGCTGGAAGATATCAATACATCTTTTAAGGAACTTTAGCACACCTCTCTGTTTTCTTTTCAAATGATTTCCCTCACATAGATAGAGATAAAGCTTGAAAAATATTCCCCAATAATTGGAGATGGATTATATATTTACTAGTAAAGTAGCTTCATTATATTCTTCTTGAGAGGTTCAAGGAGCTTCAGCTAATGCAGCTGAAAGAGACAGAGAGAGACAGAGACCCTTCTGCTGGTACTCTGCCGTTTATGAATGAGTACATAATGTAATTCTTGAGTTGCTGGCATGATGTGTCTGCTTTCGGTGCTCTCCCTTGCATCCTACCATGACCATTTTCCAATTAAGGGCCAGGAAAGAGAACTACTTCTTACCATTTTTTAATATGGAGGCAGGCATACAAATTCTATCTAGAGGTCTATTTTATTCTCTCACTGGGAAAGCCATTAGCAAAGCACATCTTCAAATGTAAAAGATAAATTTTTATGAGCTTTTGTTATGTTAAAACAAAGGGTAACAAAACTTTCTAAATGTTTCTCATGAATTATTATTTCTTAAGGGAGGAAAGTTCTCAAAATGAGTTTTATATTTTTAAACTAGGAAATTAGGTTTTTTTCCTCTAGTGTAGTTATAAGATAAATGAATAAACCCAAAGGGTTTCATTTTTATTGTTGTTTTTCTATTAACTTTACAGTTTTAGTTGCAAAGATTTTCAGTTTGATTCATAAAAATATAGTAGGAAAATACTGTTCTTTATATATAGTTTAACATATCATGATTTTTTTTTTTTTTTTTTTTTTACAGAAGGAATATGTAACTCTTGGCCAATTGCACACTGTTCAGAAATTACTAATTTTTCTTTGGTTGAGTAGCAGGAATCAATGTCGGGGTGCATATCTGTTACATAGCTTCCAGAACTGGTGACAAATTGAACTGTTAACGCATGCCTTTTCTTTCTCCATTTCACACCATGATTGCCTTCTATGATGGCTTATTTTCTATTGAAATCCAGCAAAGTATTGTTCCCTTTTTTGTATTCATGCTACCATTCTTTTTCCTTGATAATGGATTTTCAACTTATTTTTTAGTTATTTCCTATGTAATAAAATCATATAAGCTATATCAGATAATAAAATAAGTATCACTATAATCACCCAGAATAGAAAATAGAATGCTGCCAATATCATTAAAGCCACCCTCCTGTCCTGTTATTTTACTAATACCTCCCTTTCAGAAGATAACAGTCCCTTTTTCTTGAAATGCCATGATACTTTGCTTCAGGAACTCCACTATGGCTTAATTTTCTTCTTACCTCACTGTCATCCCTTTTGAATCTCCTTGCCTGTTTCTTCTCCTTTTTTAGACCCCTCAACCCTCAGTTTCAAGCCTTTCTCCTCTATCTACAGTCACTCCTTAGGTGATCGAACTGAGGTTAGCTTTTAAAAGATCATCACTACATCAAAGAGTCCCATAAATGAATCCCTACCCAAGAAATTTCCTTTAAATACCAGACTTCTGTATCCAATTTCCTACTCCTCCATTTAGATGGCAATTAGCCATCTCAAAAGGAACTCTGGTGGTGTAGTGCCTAATGCATTTGGCTGCTAACCAGAAAGTTGGCAGTTCAAATACACTAGCCACTCTGCAGCAGGAAGCTTGGGCAATCTACTTTCATAAAAATTTACCACCTCAGAAACCCAAAGGGGGTCGCTATGAGTTGGAATCTACTCGATAGCAGTGAGTTTGGTTTTTTTTGGTTTAGCAATCTCAAACTTAATATATCCCAGTCCCAAACTTCATTTTCTAGTTTCACTTGCCCAACTTCCTCTCTCACATTTCCCCCTAATTTTCCACTTGTTCGGTTGCTTAGACAAAACAGTTTGGAGTTCTCTTTGAAGTCGCCCACACACCCATAATCCCATTTAATTATCAGGAAATCCTTTGATCTTACCTTCCAAAGATCAAGAAGCAATTCTTACCTAGGCATTTGACTGCTAACCAAAAGGCTGGTGGTTCAGACCCACCAGCCACTCCTCGGAAGGAAGGTTGGGCAATCTACTTCCGTAGTGATACCACCTCAGAAACCCAAGTAGGGGTCACTATGAGTTGGGTCCGACTCCACGGCAGTGGGTTTGGTTTTTTGGTTTTGGTTCCAGAGGTCTACTGTGGTTTTGCACCACCTTTTCTCTTGTCTGGACTATCGCTTTTGCTTTCTAAATGTCCTTCGATCTTTTTTCCCTTTTATTCTTAGAATCTCTTCTCCATATGACATCCAAATGATTTTTGTAAAGCATAAAGCAGATCACATTATTTCTGTGCTCCAAACTCTCCAGTGGCTTTCCATGTAATGCAGAGTAAAAGAAAAGTCTTCAAGTGGTCTATAGAGTCCTACATGATCTGGCTCTGGCTTCTCTGATCTCATTTCCTAACATTCTCCCCACCTCACAGAAACCTACTTTGCCCCAGCTACATAGGGATTCTTGCTGTTTTTGGAATGATGTAAGCACATGCCTCTGTCAGGGTATTTACCTCTGCTGTTTCCTCTGCCAATCATTTTGTTTCTCCAGAAAGCGGTTGCTTTCTTCATCCTTTCTATAAGGTTTTATTGGAAGGAAGGTTGGGCAATCTACTTCTGTAGTGATACTGTCTCAGAAACCCAAGGAGGGGTCATTATGAGTGGGGTCCCACTCGATGGCACATAACAACAACAACAACAACATGCCTAATCAGAGAGACTTTCTATTATCTTGTATGTAAAATAGCCATCCCACTTCCTCCAAAGGAGCTCTGGTAGCTAGTGCCTAAGGCTTTTGACTGCTACACCCAATGCAGCTTATCTGCTTTGTTTCTGGTTGTTTTTCATAGATTAGTCACCACATGAGGTTAATTTCTTTATTCTTTCTTTTCCCACTAAAATGAGTTCTCCATGAGAACATTAAAATAGGTGCTATCTTTTTTTGCCTGTTCCATCTCCATCACCTCAATCATACAAAAACCAAACCAACCTCTCTGCCGTGGAGTCCTGACTCATAGTGACCCCTCCTTGCATTTCTGAAGCGGTATCTCTACGGAAGTAGGTTGGCCAGTCTTCCTTCGTAGGAGTGGCTGGTGGGTTTGAACCCTCAGCCTTCTGGTTAGCAGTCAGATGCCTTAGGCAGTACACCACCAAGTACATCTTGAATTCTGTATTAATTCCTTAATTTTCTTTGTAATTTTTTCACATTTTTATATTGTTAGATTGAAGCATATGAAAGTGACAATGATCAACTTTCTGACCTACAAAAGTGGCAAATTCAAATGATTAGATCATTTATATCTCTAAATATCACAAGGTGTTTGCATTTACATGTTTAAAATCTACATAAATAACAATCTGTTGTGTACTTTTCTGAGCTGTATATTTTTACTAGTTATAAAATTAAATGTTGATAGTTATTTCTAAACATTTTGAAAAAGGAATTTAATTATTTTTGGTTTCTGATTTATATTGTTGATTTGGTGATTTTTATTTATCTTTGTTATTCTATAATTTCACTCTGTTGTGTATAGATTTTTTTTATTCATTCTACTCAATGATACTATCCAAGGATTCACATCATTCATCTACTCTTAAAAATGCGTATATATAACAATTTTAACACTGCCTCCCTGACTTATTCTGTATTGTTAATTACAGAAACTCTGAATAGATTTAGTTTAGACCTTCTCAATTTTGTCTTCATTGTTTTCAGTGACATTTTCCAGTTCACTAATTCTCTCTTCTTTGTATTTGATCTGTTTTTTAACTCAACCACTTTTATTCTAGAGTTTGAATCTTATTAGGTAAAGTAAATTCCATTAATCATACTCTTTAAACTTTCATAGCATACTTTCATTAATGACCTTTGTAATATTCACATTTCTAAGATAATATCTGAGATTCCCCGCATGCATATGCCCTGTATAATTCCCTCCTCTTGAGTGTAGGTAGGACAAGTACTTATGATGGCCCATTACTACCATGATTAGCTTACAAATCAGTCTTTTGATGGCCTCAAGCATGCAGCTTCCATGACTTCTACATCTGCAAGGAAATGGAGTTTTCCAATGGTAATAGAAGACCCTAACCCTCTGATGAGACCACGGCCCCAGGCAGCATCTGAGTTTCAGTTTCATGAGACCCTAAGCAAAGAATGTAGCAGAACTGTGCCTGGACTTCTGACTCCTGGGGACTGTGGATTTACATTGTTTTAAAATGCTAAATCCATAGTAATTTGGTACCTACCAATAGAAAACTAGTCTATCCTTATTGTTGTTAGGTGCCATTGAGTTTTCTCCAACTCATAGTGACCCTGTGCACAGCAGAACCAAACACTGCCCAGTCTTTTGCCAGTCTCAAGATGCTTGCTATTCCTGGACCCATCATGGCAACCACTGTGTCTATTCATCTCGTTGAGGGCATTCCCCTTCTTCGTTGTCCTTCCACTTTACCAAGCATGGTACCCTTCTCCAGGGAAAGCTTCCTTCTGAAAATATGACCAAAGTAGGTAAGATGAAGTCTGGCCATTCTTGCTTCCAAGGAGCATTCCGGCTGCATTTTTCCCAAACAAATTTGTTAGTCCTTTTAGCAAGCCATGGTATTCTTAAGATTCTTCTCCAACACTTCATATAGAGAAGTTGATTTGTATGATCTCAATCTTTTAAAATTTGTTGAGACTTGTTTTGTGTACTAACAGATGGTCTATTCTGGAAAATGATCCTTGTATACTGAAGAAGAATGTGTATTGTTCTGATGCTTGGTGGAGTGTTCCTAAATGTTCATTAGGTGCAAAGGTTTATGGTTTTATTTACATTCTCAGCATCTTTAGTCATGTTCTTTTTAGATGTTCTATCCATAATTGAAAAGGTGTGTTGAAGTTCCATACTGTTATTGTGGAGTTGTCAGTTTATCCTTTGATATTAGTCAATATTGGTTTCATGTATTTTGGTGCATTGCTGTTAGGAGCTTTTGTATTTATAATTATTATATCTTGCTTTATTGGCCTTTTTTATTATTATGTAATGTCCTTCCTTATCTCTTGTAATAGATTTTGATTTAAAGTCTGTTTTTTCTGATATCTGATTTTGTTTGTTTGTTTGTTTACTTGTTGCATGGAATATTTTTCTCCATCTTTTTATTTCTAGTCTTTTTGTATCCTTATGTCCATGGTGTTTGTTTATTTGTTTTTGTAGACAGCAAAAGGACTGAGCATTTTTTTTTAATATCTATTATACCACTCTGCCTTTTGCATGGCATGTTTAGATCATTTACATTTCAGAGTACTACTGAAAATGAAGGGTTTACCTCACTCATTTTCTGTTTGCTTTCTGAGTGTTTTGCATATTATTTGTTTTATTTTTCTGAGTTTTCTTTTTGTTTGCATTTGGCTGTTTTCTTGTGATGAACATTTTTGCTCTCTGGTCCTCTGAATGCTTTTTCTTAGTGATTTCTTAGTGGTTGTTACATATATTACAGACCTTAAAATTGCAATAATGTTTAGCATATGGACAACAGTTAACATACAACCTTAACATAATAAATCTATTTCTGATATGCTTATTCTTTGCCCATTTCTGTTGGTTTCTCACCATTAACAGCAATGTACAACCTATATGTGGTAAGTTTACTTTTTGGTTATTTCTTCTAAACTTGATCTCATATTGTTTGTGGGACTTAATTATTGAGTTTATTCCTTGAAAATATTATATACTTATCCCTTATGATTACTTGTGTAATTACATTTTGTGAAGACCTCTCTCTCTTGTTACTTATTTATTTTTCTGTATATAGATATAAGTATTTCTGTAATGCTCTTGTCTTTCCATTTGGAGTTCTTCCTTGAAAAAATATTTGCAGAGCTGGTCTGATAGTGGAAAATTCCCTGAAGTTCTGTTTATTTGAGAACATCTTGATTTCCTTATCATATATGAATGACAACTTTGCTGGGTAAAGAATTCTTGGTTGGCAATTTTGGGGGGTCAGTGTTTTATATGTGCCGCTCTATCATCTTCTGGCTTCTACAGTTTCTGGGGGAGAAATTCCCATTGATTCTTATGAAAACCCTTTGATATGTTATATTGCATTTTTATCTGTCTGCTTTCAGAATTCTTTTTTTGTCTTTGGATATCAAGAATTTGATGAGGATATATCATGGAGTAGATCTTTTTCTGTCTCTTATGATTGGGATTTCTGTATTTGCAGACTTGGTTCTCTGTTCAGGGACGGGAAATTCTCTCTGGCTATCTCTAGGAAAATTATTTCTAATCTTTTATTTTTGTCATGGTGCTCTGGGATTCCAATAATTCTAAAGTTAGATTCAATCAATCCCATAATTTCTTTTGGGTTTTTCACTTTTATTTGTTCTTTTCTTTTGAGACTTGAAATATTTAATTATTTTATCTTCTAATTCATTTATTCTATCTTTCTGTTTGATTCTGTTGTTGAAGGTTTCTTTTGGTTTTTGTAACTCAATTATGTTATACTTCAGTTCCAATAATTCTCTTTTTTAAACTTTTTAATTTCTTTCTCGAGTCTTTCATTTTGTTCCTCCATTTGTCTCCTGATCTCTGGTAGTTTATTTTTTGCATAATGTTTGCTTTCTTTAAATACATTTAGCACCAGAGTCTGCAAATGATCAATTCTTTACATTAGTCTGGCCTTCATAGGAGAAATTTTCTCTTCTTCATGTTTTGCTTTTGACTGATTGTTCTTCTCTTGTGATTTTTTGTGTTCTACTGATTTTTTTTTTTTTTGTTTTGACCTTGGGTCATTTTTTTTTTTTCTTTAATTTTTGTTTTGTTTTAAATTTATTACTTTAAATTTTGTATTCTGGTTTTTGTGGGAAATTTTTCTGATTGAGCACCCTGGTGATGCAGCAGCCAAGTGCTGAGCTGCCAACTAAAAGTCCACAGCCCAGACCCACCAGCTACTCTGGAGGAGACTCACAGATTCATAGCCTTTCACACCACAAAGGGCTGATCTATATCTTGCCTCATAGGGGCACTATAAGTCAGAATCAACTCAGCAGTAATGAGCTTAATATATTCTCCTGAGAGTCACTAGAGGACACTCTTATGATTAGTTTTTTTTTTTTTTTTTTTTTTAAAGTTCTGACTGAGGAATTCTGGATACTTGATCTCCAGAATTCAATACACATACATGGGTATAGATGCTGGTGGGGCTCAACTTTTCTGTGGTGAGGATGAGGGGCACAGGATTTCCCATGGTGTCCTGCTATGGACAGGGAGCCAGCCATTTCCCTTTTTGTAACTCATCAATCTGAAATATTCCCCTTGCCCTGCTGCCTTGGCAGTTCTTCCTGGTCCTAGTGTCCATCTTGCTTGTGCCACAGTGAGATTCAACAAGACTCTCTTGCAGTGCCATAGTCTAATTCACCTCCTGTCAGTTGGGTGGCCTTTGAACTCCCACATCAAATTTGCATCACTATCAAAAAAATTGGGCTACAGCCTTCTCAGATTAACTCACTTTCTGTGTTCGCTGTTTGGATTATACTCCAGCTCCATCCCAAAATGGCTGCAATGAAGGAATTCTTCCGATGATAGCAAGATGCCTCTAACTTCTGTGTCTTCCTTGCTCTTCCTCTCTCTTGCTTCTGCATTCTCCAACATCTCAGGGGCCATATGGAGTTCTGAGCTCTCAGTTTGTCCTTGTTTTCATTCAATATTCAGGGGTTAGTTGCAGGGAGAGTAAATGGGCAAATCTACTCACTTTACCATCTTGCTCTATCCTGTACTATGTTTTTAATGTCCATGTTTCAGTAATGACCCTATAAACTGTCTCTGGCACCCTGTCATGACAAACAGTGATACAATAATCATGGCTTCTAGACTTGTGGAGAGTTTCTCTAGGAGAAATGCCCAGAAGCAGAATTATGCATTCCTAGGGTATTTGTATATTGAGCTGGGGGCTGAGGTAGCAGGCCCAGGGCTTGGAAGTTGATTTTCACTTGGGGGTGGCTCTATTTCAGGCTGGGGCCTGAGGTAGCTGTGTTTGGGGCTCGAGGGCTGCTTTTTGCTTGGGGGTGGCTATATTTTAAGGCAGAGCCCTGAGGTAGGCAGGCACAGGGCTCAGGGGCTACTTTTCACTTGGGGCAGCTCTGTTTTAAGGCCATTGCCCAAGGTAGGTGGGCACAGAGGGGTTAAGAACAACTAAGGGAAATGAACTTGTCTGTCAGTTTGTCATCCTGTGGTGGCTTACGAGTTGCTGTAAGGCTAGAGGCTATGCCACTGATGTATCAGAATGCCAGCAGGGTTAGCCATAGTGGACAGGTTTCAGCAGAGTTTCCAGGCTAAGACAGACGCAGAAGATGGAAAAGGCCATTCACTTCTCAAAGAATTGGCCAGTGGAAACCTTATGAATAGCAGTGAAATACCGTTTGATATATTACTGGAAACTTTTATGAACAGATCTGAAACATTGCCTAATATAGTGCCAGAAGATGAGCCCATCAGGTTGGAAGGCCCTCAAAATTTGACTGGAGAAGAGCTGAATCCTCAGAGTAGAGATGACCTTAATGATATAGATAGAGTAAAGCTTTCGGAACCTCCATTGGATGATGTGGCATGGCTCAAAATGGGTAGATACAGATGCAAACATCCATTAATAATTAGAACATGGAATATATGAAGTATGGATCTAGAAAAATTGGAAGTTATCAAAAATGAAACAGAATGAATAAAGATCAATATCGTAGGTGTTAGTGAGCTGAAATGCACTGGTTTTGGCCATTTTGAATCAATCATATGATCTATTATGCCAGGAATGACAAATTAAAGAATGTTGTGGTATTCATCGTCACAAAGAGTGTTTCAAGATCTGTCCTGAAGTATAATGCTGTCAGTAATAGAATAATATTCATATACTTACAAGGAAGACCAGTTAATACTATTATTCAAATTTACACATAAATCACCAAAGCCAAAGATGAGGAAATTGAACATTTCTACGAACTTCTGCAGTCTGAAATTGACCAAACATGCAGTCAAGATGTGTTGATTATCACTGGTGACTAGAAATCAAAAGTTGGAAACAAAAGATTTACCAGTAATTGGAAAATATGATCTTAGAGATAGAAATGATGCTGGAGATTGCATCATAGAATTTTGCAAGACCAATGGCTTATTCATTGCAAATACCTTTTTCAACAACAAAAGCAATGGCTAAACACATGGATTTCATCAGATGGGATACCCAGGAATCATACTGACTATATCTGTGGCAAGAAGCAATGGAGAAGTTCACTATCTTTGACCAAAACAAGGCCGGGAGTTGATTGTGGAACAGAGCATCAACTACTCATATACAAGTTCAACCTGAAGTTGAAGACAACTAAAACAAGTCCATGAGAGCCAAAATATGACCTTGCATATATCCCTCCTGAATTTAGAGACCATTTAAAGAATAGATTTTATGCATTCAACACCAGTGAGTGAAAACTAGAGGAATTGTGGGATGACATCAAGAAAATCATTTATGAAGAAAGCAAAGGGTCATTAAAAAGATTAGAAAGGAAGAAAAGACCAAAATGGATGTCAGAAGCGACTCTGAAACTTGTCCTTGAATGGAGAGTAGCTAAAGCAAATGGAAGAAATGATAAGATAAAAGAGCTGAACAGAAAATTTCAAAGAGCAGCTTGAGAAGACAAAGTCAATCACTATAATGAAATGTGCAAATACCTGGAGTGAGAAAACAAAATGGAAGAATATGCTCAGCATTTCTCACACTTAAAGAACTGAGGAATATATTTAAGACTCAAATTGCAATATTGAAAGATTCAATGGGAAAATATTGATGATGTAGGAAGCTTCCAAAGAAGATGGCAGGAACACAGAGCGTCACTGTATCAAAAAGAATTCATTGATGTTAATCCATTTCAGTAGGTGGTATATGATCAAGAACTGATGGTATTGAAGGAAGAAGTCAAAGCTGCACTAAAAAACTGGCAAAGAACATGGTTCCAGGAATTGATGGAATACCCAATGAGATGTTTCAACAAATGGATGCCCGGCTGGAGGTACTCACTTGGCTATGCCAAGAGATATGGAAAACAGCTACCTGGCCAAATAACAGGAAGGGATCCATATTTGTACCCATTCCAAAGAAAGGTGATCCCAGAGAATGTAGAAAGTATCCAACAATATCATTAATATCACGTGCAAGTAAAATCTTACTGAAGATAATTCAAAAATAGTTGCAGCAGTATATTGACAGAAAGCTTCTAGAAATGCAAACTGGATTCAGAAGAGGACATGGAATGAGGGGTATCATTCCTGATGACAGATGGATCTTATCAGAAAGCAAAGAATACCAGAATGATGTTTACTTAAGTTTTACTGACAATTGAATAAAAGTATTCAATTGTGTGGATCATAACAAATTGTGGATAACATTGAGAAGAACGGGAATTCCAGAGCACCTGATTGTACTCATAAGGAACCTGTGCATAGATCAGGAAGCTTTCATTCAAACAAAACAAGGAGATACTGCATGGTTCAAAATCAAGAAGGGAGTGCATGCATCAAGGTTGTATCCTTTCACCATACTTATTTAATCTGCATGCTGAGCAAATAATCTGAGAAGTTGGATTATATGAAGAAGAACATGGCATCATCATTGGAGGAAGACTCATTAACAACCTGAGATACATAGATGACACAACTTTGCTTGCTGAGAGTGAGGATGACTTGAAGCACTTAGTGATGAAGATTGAAGACTACAGTCTGCGGTATGGATTACATCTCAATATAAAGAAAACAAAAATCCTCACAACTGATCCAATAAACAGCTTCACAGTGGATGGAGAAAGGATTGAAGTTGTCAAGGATTTCATATTACTTGGTTCTACAATCAACACCAAGGAAGCAACAGTCAAGACAACAGATGACTTATTGCATTGGGATTAGGCAAATCTGCTATGAAAGACCTCTTTCAAGTGATAAAGAGCAAAGATTTCTCCTTGAAGACTAAGGTGAGTCTAACCCAAGCCATGGTATTTTCAATAGCCTTTTATGCATGGGAGAGCTGGACAATGAATAAGGAAGACCAAAGAAGAGTTGATGCTTTTGATCGGTAGTGTTGGAGAAGAATGTTAAGAGTACCATGGTCTGCTAAAAGGACTAACAAATCTGCCCTGGAAGAAGTGCAGCTGGAGTGCTCCTTGGAAGCAAGAATGGCCAGCCTTCATCTCACCTACTTTGGTCATGTTGTCAGAAGGAAGCATTCCTTGGAGAAGGATATCGTGCTTGGTAAAGTGGAGGGTCAACAAAGAAGGGGAAGGCCCTCAATGAGATGGATAGACACAGTGGCTGCAATGATGAGCTCAGGTATAGCAAGGATCGTGAGGCTGGCACAAGACCGAGTGGTGATTCGTTCTGCTGTGAATGGGTTTGCTATGAGTTGGAGATGACTTGACAGCATCTAACAATAATAACAACAAGGGTATTTGTATACTTAATCTGGCTAGTATTGCCATATTCCTCTTCAGGAATAGTTGCACTATTCCTTATACCCATCGGGAGCTCTGGTAGCGTAGTACCTAAGGCACTTGACTGCTAACCAGAAGGCTGGCAGTTCAAACCCACTAGCCACTCCTCTGAAGGAAGATGGGGCAATCTACTTCCGTAGTGATACTGCCTCGGAAACCCAAGGAGGGGTCGCTATGTGTCAGGTCTGACTTGACGGCACATAACAACAACAATATACCCATCAGTAGTGCATGAGAATTCTAATATTGTTTACTGTATCCAACAATCTATATGCTCTAGTTTTCTAACATTTGCTAGCAATAAATATAAAACTATAAGTCATTGTTTTGTGTTTCACTTTAAAAAATTAGTTTGAAAATCTTTTAAAACTTTTAGCCATTAAAGGCTTTTCTTCTGTGATAATTTCCTGATTTCTGAAATTTATCAGCATCTATTTTTGTTCCTTAACATGAGAATGATTTAATATGCAGCTACATTATTTTGTCTGTATATATGTATGTCTTCATTTTTGTCTTCATCCTTCTACTCCTCTCCTGTCTGTTTAATATTAATTTTGTCTGTAGCTTTGAGGCTTATTTTATAAATATGCCTTTAATTTTTCTATTGTTTGCATTTATTTTTCAAGTGTGCTATGAAAAATTATCACAAGTATAGTGATATTTTCAAGAAAAGCATATAAGCGATTTGGATTTTCTCTTTAATGTTGAATTTAAATACTACACACTTATAAAACATCCCACTTATACACAGCTCTTTGCTCACCCAGGTATCCAAGCTTTATTTCATTATATAATACTTCTTTCTTTTATTACATTAAAGTCACTTGACATGGTGAATTCAGTGCAATGAATTAACGGCCTTACAAAACACCAGAAAGAATTCTCCTATGCCAGAACATAGTTGACTGAGCAGGGTGGGCAGTTGTTCTTTGGGAGTAAGGAGGGATTTCATGAGAAAAAGTTTCAGAAGGAACATAGAATGGATGGAAGATATCACCGATTCTTGTAGGTCATTGATATTGGGAGAATATTAATGAGAAACGTTAAATGTATTCACTATTATGTATATTTCACTTGATTTTTTAAAAATATTAGTTAGGTACCATGCCCAATGCCAATTTAATGAAAAGGGAAAAATAAATAAATAAATAAATAATCATATGAATAGCTACCATTTGGGAATTTCTTAATATTTTACTTTTCACTTCATCCAATGCTTTACCTGCAATATAGTATATAATCTTCAGAGAAGCACTACAAGTTTTACATTCTTATTATCATCTTTTTACTAATGAGAGTCCAGAGGCTTATTGTAATGAAGGAGTCAAAAGCTTAAGTGTTTTGCTGTGTAAAATCTACTCCACTATACATTTACTTAATGTTCTTATCATAATGTGGAAGATGAAGTGTTGGTTCCATTCTGGGTTTGTCTTATCAGGAAGAATGTATGTAGATGAAGCAGATACTATCTCATTATTGTTGCTGACACTAGTTGTTTTCTAAGTGGGCTCAGTGGTGGGGTAGAAGTCCATGTTGAATTGGGTAATAGCCAATCAAAATGAATTTTCAAGATTTAATGGCTTAATCCCATTGTTTTGGTGGTTATTTTTGCTTTCCAATCCATACTGGGGTAGTTAAGTTTGTGTGTCAACTTGGCTGGGCCATGGATTTTTAGTGGCTTGGCAGCTGGGTGTAGTTATTCCCCATGATGAAATTGTTATCACTTCCATGGTAGAATCTGCTGTGAGCAGCTGTCAGTTGTTGCCTTATGGGTGCAGCCTGCTTCCAGTATATAAGCAGAAGCTTTGAGAAAAGTGTCTAGCTTTTGGCACATTTTGATCCTGCATTTGGCCAAATCTTCATCTCCAATTCCTGGACTTGAACCAGTGGCCTGTTGTGTTGTCTTCTAATGTTGGGATTGTTCCTGGACTTGAGCCAGTGGTCTGTCATGTTGCCTGCTGATATAGAATTGCACCATTTTACCTACCAAGCTTGGGTTCATCAGCCTTAGCAACCTCTGAACTCCCTGAGTTAGGAGATAGCTTCAGCTCCAGTGGGCCTGGAACAAGAGGCAGAGCTGAAGTCCATGGTTGAAGGGCCTACATCCACACCAAGAGACAGAACTCTGAATTAGGAGTTTTAACTACCTAAAGCATAAGAGAATAAATGTTGGCTTGTTAAAGCCTCCGGTTGTGGTATTTCTGTTATAGCAGCATTAGATAACTGAGACAATACCCAGTAGAAGTTCTTGAATTTTGAGCAGAGCTACCATTATTTAATTTTGCAAAATAAACAGCACTAAAAAAAATCAAGTATGCTGCACTATTTTTAGCACCTGGAGAAATAAAACACAGAAGTGATAAAAAGAAAATCTAGCTATATGGATACCATGGCAAGAACACACAATTGCTCTTAGAACAAGATTTCAAGATTACTAAATGAAGTCAATCATTCAGGTATTCCTTAGATATTTCCCTTGAAGTAATATTAAACATTTGTACTTTAAGTAAAATCGTGGTTGTGGGTACAAAGAAACCTATGTACTGGAAAACAAATGGTTATTGATATAGCCAGTATGCCTTGATGTCTGTTTATAATTATTCAAACTTAGCATTCTATGTTTTTGGCGCTCTCCCTTTGGAGACAATATTCTCCTGTTTGAGAAAAAAAAAAAAAAAAAGCTAACCTGTATTATGTCATAGGATTAGACACTCAATGAGGCAAAGAAGTTGAGCCAGTCATGTCCAAATCCTTATCTTTCTGATAGGTTTTGGGAGCATAAACAAATGACAAATGACCCATACTTTAGAAAGGGGGAGCAATGGGCATCTGATTTGGCATTGATAGGGGGCAGTCGAGAGGAGAGGAACCGCAGAAGCCTCAGGCCAGGCCACAAACTAGTGCTGCTCAACATGCAACTATGTGAATCTTGTTGGAGTGCTCTGCTGATACCCAAACAATTTAGTTTTCACTGAGATCGCAATACAGGAATGCATGTGGCTGCATACATACACAGGAGCCATGGACACCATATCCATTGTAAGCATGAGGATTCTGACCTTTGAAACTTTTCCACTCTGTAACCAGGTATGAGATATTGGGAAGTTGATACTTGACATTGCTTCTATTTTTCCTTTTTGTCCCTTTATCTTCTAAGTATGCTATTTCCCTTTTTCAAGTGCCTGCTGTTAAGAGGTGCTGATTTGGTTTGAATTGTGTGGGTGGGCTAGGACAAAGTAGAACAAATTGAAAGAAAATTATTGAAGTTATCCCAGAAAAAACCATTCTGAGCAGTTGAAAACATCTCAGTAGCTTGCTGTACGTGTACTTATTGCTTTCTGCTTGTATCCAGATGTTTTGGACACTTGTTGACCCTAGAATGCGTTTATAAACATTCTGCTTTTAACACAATAGACTTATTATAAATCAGTATATTGCATCTTTACAGTTTTTTTTCCAAACCGTGCAACTCCTTCGTGTATTAGTTTCCTATGAGCTGTATATGTGTTATATGCATGTGTGTTATTTACATGAGTGTGTTGTATGTGAAAAATATGGTGTACACTTAGTATTTGAAACTAGCTTTAGACAGATTTGTCACATGGTAGCCAGAGGCCATTTACTTTTTCAGCCAAAAATTTATACACAGTTGAATTTCCTTACTAGACTGCCAAATTTAAACCTTGGTAATATAACAAGGAAATGATCCACTGGAAATAAAATACGAATGCTGGGAAGAGGAGTGTTAAAATAATCATGGAGGGTTAGATGATTCTTTTGTTTAGAACAGCACCTTGGAAGGCCTCTCAATTTAAAAAATCTTTCTCCACCTCAACCTCTTAGCTAGAAAAAAAGACTAAATAAAATATGCATCACAAATAATCCACATAATCAAGAAATATGATTTGTGTTTCTCATTAGAGTCATGGTGATGATAAATGTGGGGTAAAGAGGGAACTATTAAGGCTAACAAGAGAGGTAAATGTTATTAGACAGGTAAAAAGACATGTAATGTTATTAGACAGGTAAGAAGATGTAACCAAAAACCAAACTCACTGCCTGAGTCAATTCAACACATAGCAAACCCTCCTTGGACGTCTGAGGCGGTATCTCTATGGAAGTAGATTGCCCAATCTTCCTTCCAAGGAGTGGCTGGCAAAAATAAAGAGTTGGACTAACAGTAAAACCAAGAAGCAGGAACCACATAAATGAAAAAACAAACAAACAAACAAACAAGGTGAGAGATATTTGAGAGTTGAAGAGGGCCTTGGAATTCCAATATATATGTGTGGTAGTTAAATTTGTATGTCAACTTGGCTGGGCCTGGTTAAGTGGCTGGGCAGCTGGTGGTAGTTATTTCCCATGATGAGACTGGCAATCAAATCTGTGGTGGGATCTACCACAAGTAGCTCAGTAGCTGCCTCTGGCATGTGATCTGCTTCCTGTATATAGGGAGAAGCCTTGGGGATAGTCTCTAGCTTATGGCATGCTTGGACCCTGCATGTAGCTGTGTCAGTATTCAGCAGCCTGCCATGCTCTGCCAATGCTGGGACTTACAATGGACTTGAATCAATGGCCTGCTGTGTGGTTTGGTAACATCAGGACTGTGTCTTTTTACTTGTCAACCTTGGGTTTGTCAGCCTTAGCGGCTAGCAGCTGTCTGAGTGAAAAGAAGCCTCTAGTTCCATTGGACTGGGAGCAGGAGGCAGAACTGAAGCCCAAGGTTGAGGAGCTTTCACCCAGCCCCTAGAGCCTGGCACTTTGAACTTGGACTTCTAGCCTCCCGAACTGTAAGAGAATAAACTCCTGTTTGTTCAAGCTATCTCATTTGTGGTATGTTCTTGTCGGAGCAGCACTAGGTAACCAAAGCAATGTGTAATTGAACTTGTGATGCCCGGCATTTGGTGAACTTATAAATCTTCAGAGTAAAGACATCTTGATATTTTTAGATAAAAAATTAAAATCCCTTCTTTTATAGAAATGACTGTTTTCTTGAACAGGAAAATTTCTACATCCTTTCTTGCTTCTCCTGCTCATCACTACTTTAATATAAGAGGGCAATGGGGAAAAGATGGAGCTCATCTACAAGTAGTTTTAACAAAATAGTTAATGACAGGCAAATTTATATCCAATCATTAAAATGGTCTCTTCAGATGAACTTCCAGTGACATATCTTGTACCACAATCAATAAAAATAATGAAGGTTTAAGCATAGTAGATTATTTACTAAATTTTAAAATATTGTTTGCCTTTTTTTTATACTTGTTTATTGAGGGGGGAAAAAAAAAGAAAGCTGGTAATGGAAAAGAGCCATAAAGTGACCTCAAAGACTTAAGATGGGCACCAGGACTAGGTTTAACTAGATTTCTGTTATTCCTTAGGTCTTTTTTTAACCTCTTCCCCTTGTCTTCTCAAAAGGGCTTCACTATAAATTGAAACTTTTAGACTGAAATTGGGGAAACGTGTGTGCAAGGAGGTAGAAAACATACATTATTTCAAAAGGATGGAAGATGATAGAAGATTATCTTTGAACCTCAGAGTTTCTCTCTCTGGCAAATGAGCTATAAAATGGCTCTCTCAATATAAGCACAGTTTAGCACAGTTCTAAGTTTCAATGACTTCTTCTAGATTTCTGAGGTCAAGAAAAATGGAAAAGGGGGTTCTCCATGATTATCTCCTGTAGAAATTCCATGCCTGTGATGAAAAGAAAATTCAAGAATGTCAGCATATTTGTTTTTAACCTTGGCAATGTGGCAAGAAAATATTAGTGATAAAATCATTCTTAGCTGTTTTTTAATTTTTTCTAGTATGTTATTCCGTTTTTCATCAAAGTTAGAATTGAGCAAAGCTAGTTTGTGTCTGATCAGGAAAACTTATACTGTGTTTGGAAGAAAGAGAGATCAATAGCGATATATGGCTTTAAAAAGAGCACTCTATAGTTAGTTTGAAATTCACTTCTGGTAGGTTTTTAAAATTGGCATGAGTTTAGTTGATTGTACACAATAGCAGAGTAAGGAGCTACCTGGAGTGACATAGAGAGTGTATATCTGAATGGATCTCTTATACTACCCTCTATAAAGGTTGGAAACATCATCAGTATGAACTCATTTCTTTATATGCTATTTCTTCCTGTTTAAATGCCTGATAACCACAACTTCCTGTAATCCAATTTTATTTAATTCCTTCAAACATCTTACTCCATTGGACTTTTAGAAGGTGTCCATCCCTTACTATATTTATCTTTCTCTGTCATTAGCATCATTAGTCCTTATTTCTTTCCTCAGTCATAAATGCCATGTTTTGTCACTTTAATAGGTTTCTTGCAATATCCTCAGAGCCCTTTTATCATTGTAATTCCATTGCAACAACCTGGCAAAATACCAATCCATGATGAATCTTAGGATCGATCATTGTTTTCTGGACAGCTTTGGACAGGTAAACACTCCTAGAAAGTGTGGCAGATATTTGCCTCTATAAATCAGTGTCTCCAAATTTATTTGGTCCCACAATAAGTCTAGAAATTCTTATAAATACACTCTACTGAAGTTTCTCTCTCTCTTTTTTTTTTTTTTCTTTTTTCAATATCTTAAAACCTCTACTTTCCTCAAAGTTTGGACTCCTTTTTAACAGAATCGTGTCAAATAGATAGTATCAAATATTTTCACTTCACTGAAAAATTTCCCTTAACTTGCTGTCCCCCCATTTACTGACTTACCTGCAAGTACACCCAGTAAAGTGCCTGTTACAAAGGAAAAAAGTGTTTCTTTCTACGGAAAGAGAATCTTTCCACTCTTCTCTGAACTTCATCTTCTCAATTAAGTCAGGAGCCTCACTTTCTGGATTATCCCCTTTCCTGTAATTTCCCTTGTCTGATGACATCTCATGAACTTTGTACCATTTTAAAATAATTAACTTCTTTCTATCCCATGTTTCCTTAGAGTTAACACTCTCACATTCACTGTTTATTAGAATTTTCTATTTCTTTCTCTGTCATTTTTTGCCTTCATTTTTTCCTAATTTTATTAGTCAGCTTTGTTCCACTAACACATAAACCCAGAACCTCAGTTGCTTATGGCAACAGACATTTTACTTATTACTCATACGATATGTGAGTAGCTATTGGTTCACTGCTTTGGCTCTTCTCTTTGTGTCTTATTATTCTGGGACCTATTTTGAAGCAGCAGCCCTTTTGGGTCATGCTGTTTTCATGGAAGAAGGAAAATAACAAGAGCCACTGAAAACACTTTTAAAGTTTTACTTAGAGTGGGGTTAAGATTTAATTCATAATTTTTTAACATTAGGTTATGATTGCTTTTTGTGTGATTGGTGTAAACCAAGAGATGCAGAAAGCCATTTGATTGGGCATAACCAAGTTAGTAATGAGAACAAAAATAGAAGGCTACTGTTGTGCTGTCAGCATTGAACACTAGGCCCCATGTGACAGAGGTATCTCTGTGTTCTTTTACATATCTATTTATGTGTGTGTGTGTGTTTACTTGTTTGTGATATGTAAAGCTATGTAAAGAGTAGTCTAAGTGTGGGCCATGTTGCCTAAACCTAACAGTGGTTTTCATTTGGATGTCTCATTAACATTTAACATACTCCAAGGAGCTCTGGTGGCATAGTGCCTAAGGCCCTTGACTGCTAACCATAAGGCTGGTGGTTCAAACCCACTAGTCACTCCTCAGAAGGAAGGTTGGGCAATCTACTTTCATAGTGATACAGCCTTGGAAACCCAAGGAGTGGTCTCTATGAGGTGGGACTGACTCAATGGCAATGAGTTTGGTTTTGATTTTTAAGATGAATTTAAGATCTTCTGTCCCAAATTGGTGCCATCTCCTTGTTTGTGTCATGAAGGCAGAGAACAGAATCTTCTGTTGCTTCAATACACCTTTATGTTGCTGCTGAGCCTCTTTCTAGACTAGAATTGTGATGGCCTCCTTTTGTTCAAAGCTCTTTAGAATCTACCCATCCTGTCAAGATGAAATCCAGTACCCTAACTAGCCACAGTTTAAGCTCTTTTCTCCTTCAATCCCCTACTCTTACATTCTCCATTTTGGCAGTTTATACTATTACAATTTGCACTCTTTTTTCTGCTGTTTAATCCAACAAAAATTATCATCACTAATTTATTTATGCATCAGCCTCCTATCCATCATCAAAGTCTAACTAAAATTCAGTATTTAATCATATCTAGATTGTGTATACAGATCACTAAAAAGACAAGAAGAGAAGACCAAAGTGGATGACAGAAGAGACTCTGAACCTTGCCCTTGAGTGGAGAATCACTAAAGCAAATGGAAGAAATGAAAAGGTAAAAGAGCTGAACA
>NW_006921852.1:3006450-3011776 GCF_000298275.1 Orycteropus afer afer
GGGTTTGAACCGCCAGCCTTCTGGTGAGCAGTCAAGTGCCTTAGCCACTATGCTACCAGAGCTCCCTTCATAATATTAGCACACAAAAGTCCTGCCTTTATCTTCCAATTTCTCTCTCTCTCTCTCTTCTTCTTCTTATTTTATTTATTTATTTATTTTGTGATAACCACATTTGTTCTTGCTTCTGGAAAACCATTCAGCACTATTCTCTGGTTAAACACTTTCAGCACTTAGTTTGATTAACTTTGTCTCTGAAGTCTTTTCTATATGGTTTACCACCTCCCTAGCAAAGAACTGACTCTTCCATTTGTTCCTTGGTTCCATTTTGATTCTATATGTATTTTCTTGTTAATCATTATAATGCTTAATTATTTTAATATATTTTAGCACCTTTACTGATTTTCTTTCTTTATTATAACTCAGAAGGGTGGATATTCTCTATATTAATTTATCAATTTTCACATATATTTACTAATAATTTATTATATTTTGGCTGTGTTTTATTGACAAGACAAAGGCATTTGACTGTGTGGATCATAAGAAATTATGGATACATTGCAAAGAATAGGAATTCCAGAACACTTATTTGTGCTCTTAATAAACCTGTACATAGACCAAGAGGAAGTCATATGAACAGAAAAAGAGGGTACTGCATGATTCAAAATCAAGAAAGATGAGTGTCATGCTGGTATCCATTCACCACACTAATTCATTTTGCATAGTGAGCAAATAATCCCAGAAGCTGGAGAATATCTCAGCCTCAGGATCAGATAAAGTCTTATTAATAACCTGAGGCAGGCAGATGATATAACCTTGCTTTCTGAAAGTGAAGAAGACTTGAAACATTTACTGATGAAGGTCAGAGACTACAGCCTTTATTATGTATTATACCTTAAAATAAAGAAAATAAAAAATATCACTACTGGGCCAATAAGCAACATCATGATTAATGGAGATATTACTGAAGTTGTCAGGGATTTCATTTTACTTGGATCCACAATCAATGCTCATAGAAGCAGCAGATAAGAAATCAAAAGATATGTCGCATTGAGCAAATCTGTTGCAAAAAACATCTTTAAAGTCTTTTAGAGGAAAGATGTCACTTTGAAGACTAAGGTGCACCCGACCCAAGCCATAGTATTTTCAATAGCCTTGTAAGCATGTGAGAATTGGATAATGAACAGAAGAATTGTTGTATTTGATTTGTGGTGTTGGTGAAGAATACTGAATGTACCATGGGCTACTAGAAGAACAAACAACTATGTTTTAGAAGAAGTACAGCTGAAATGCTTCTTATAAGGGAGAATGGCCAGACTTCATCTCTAATACTTTGGTCATGTTGTCAGCAGGGATCATTCCCTGGATATAATACTTGGTAAAGTAGAGGGTCAGACAAAAAGGAGAAGACCCTCAATGAGATAGATTGACACAATGGCTGTGATGATGGGCTTAAGTATGGCTGTGATTGTGAGGAATGCAGTACCAGCTAATGTTTCATTCTGTTGTATATTGGGTTGCTATGGAAACAACTTCATGGCACCTAACAATAACAATACAAGGTTAAACCTGAGATATGAAAATGAACATTAAATATGACCAAACTACTATGTATTTCAATATTTCTTGAGAATATCCTTCATGATAGGATTATGAACCAAGCCATGACAGGAATATGTGTCTCTAAATTTTCAATGAAATGGGAAGAAATATAAGTAAATGGTGTGATAAGTGGTTTGATAAGTGATGTATTTAAATGATAGCTGGGAAGTTTCAGCATTGAATATAATTTTCAGGGCAGGTTTCTGGGAGCCAGGAATCCCTCAACTTAGACCTAATAATGAATAGATGTTGGCTTGAGAAATGGTGATTTATAGAAAGTTTTTCAAGTAGAGGAACTATCATAGGGAAAGAGGTTTGAGAAGAGAGTAAGATCATGGAATATTTGAAATGATGTGAAACATAGAATTTACAGTATTTAAGAGCTCTGGTGGCATAGTGACTAAGGCATTTGACTGCTAACCAGAAGGCTGGAAGTTCAAACCCACCAGCCACTCCTCAGAAGGAAGATTGGGCAATCTTCTACCATAGTGATACCACCTAGGAAATCCAAGGAGGGATCACTATGGGTCGGGACCAACTCGAAGGCAGTGAGTTTTTGGTTTATGAAATGAAGTATGTATGAGATGGGCTCAGGTATAGCAAGGATTGTGAGGCCGGCACAGGATTGGGTAGTGTTTCATTCTGTTGTGCATTGGTCACTGTGAGTTGGAGCTGCCTCAACTGTGCCTAACAACAATGACATGAGATGACATGGTAGAATTAAATTAGACTAGGTCATGCATGCTGTAGTAACTTATGGAAGGAAATTTGAATTTTATCTTGAGAGATGTGAAAAAATATTAGAAAATGTTTAAACTTGATAGAAAAATGATTAGATTTGTGCTTTTGAAACTTGACCTTAATATAGTAGAAAATGGATTAAAAAGTACAGAGATCTGGACTCAGGAGTCCAATTTGGAGTCCATTGCACTAATCACAGTGAAATAATAGCATCCTACATATGAAAGATGATAATGGATTTTTGCAGGTAGATTGAATTTTTGAAGCAGTATAGACTAGGAACCCTTGAACCCTTGATATACCAGCAGCATCAATTGACTCCAATTTTAGCTTTTGAATTTCTTTTTTGAGCAGTTCTAATTATTTGTAAAGGAGCCCTGGTGGTACAACAGTTAAGTGCTTGATTGTGAACCAAAAGGTTGCTGGTTGGAACCCACCCAGCAGCTCTATAGGAAGAAGACAAAGCAACCTGGTCCTGTAAACATTACAGCCTTGAATATGCTATACAGCAGTTCTGCTCTGTCACATGGCTCACTATGAGTTGGAAACCACTTGACAGCACCTAACAACAATAATTATTTGTAAAGATAGATATTTCATGATTTATATTCTTCATATATTTTTCTAAAGAACAAGGAGAACATTTACTTATTGTTTGAAAAAAGTAAAACATAACAAAACAAAACACCTCATTCTATCTTGCAATATTATATAGATTCATTAGGTTCATTGGATATATAAATATAAGATACATCTAATCTCTAACTATATGTATTCAGAGGAGCTCTGGTGGCATAGTGCCTAAGGCACTTGACTGCAAACCAGAAGGCTGGCGGTTGAAACCCACCAGCCACTCCTCACAAGTCACATAATTAAAAAGTGATATAATGAAACATTTGACTCAGAAGTTCTTTCAGTGTTTGAAACTTTTCTGGATTTCATCTATTTCTGGTTGCTGTTTTGAGTAGTGTGGTATTGTGCCAACCTGACTTTTTGAAATAATGAGGACTCAGACTTTGTAGAATTGAGACAAAATTGGACCTAGGAAAAGAGGCAAAGAGAAGTTCTAAGAGAAAAAATCATGGAAAGGTCAGTGGAGCACTCTTTTTTTTTTGGTGACTGGACAAGTTCTCTCTGGCTTTGTGACCTCTTTTCCTGGTCCATTTTCCTTTCTTCAGATTCTATAAAGGTAGCTTTGACTATGCCCAAGAACACTATTGTTTTGATTTTAAGAAAGAGTGAAGAAAATGTGCAATTTCTATCAATTATATTACAACTTATTTTATATTTAAAACTTTGTTTTTAAAGGTCATATTTTTGGGAATTCTCTCGTTTTTGTGTATAGTGTTCAGAAGGTTTATGTGAACTGATAGGACCTTTCTTTGGAAAGATTGCTTTTATAATTTTTTTTTTTTTTGAGTGTATGTACAAAAGAGAAAATTCAGTGTTGACATTGAGGTAGTGCTTATTTTTCTTGTTGTTCCAGGTGAATATCAACTGGCCTTTCATACTCCAGACCTAGTTAGTAGGCATCCAGACACTTTCAGAGGTCTAGCCTCTTAAGGTAAGAGCACTCTCTTGTGTACCAAATTGTACAAGCAAGAAATATCATGGTAATTACAAGAAAATTTAGATTCAGTATTAAATTACAGATTTAAATAAAATTTAATTTGATTTCAAAGTTTCCATCCTGCCAAGTGTCAGAAAATTATGTCTGTCTGTATTGGGTCTTCCCCAACACTAAACCAAGAAAAATCAAACCAGTTGCCATCAAGTGGATTTTAACTCATAGTCCTATAGGACAGAGTAAAATTTTCCCATAGAGTTTCCAAGACAGTAATTTTTAATGAAACAGAATGCCATATTTTTTTTACCATCAAGTGGCTGGTGGAAAAACTTGTTGGTTAGAATCATTGGTGGGTTAGAACTGCCAACCATTTGCTTGCTCAACCACTGTGCCACCAGGGCTTCTCCCTCCCACCCACTGGGATGTACAAAGGTTTCAGGGTACTTAAACATGATATTCAAGGAGATATGTCTAGTCACCACTGAGTGACCCCCTGAAGTGGTTCAGTAGTTTTGGTGATACACGTGGGCCTGGGAATCTTCCTGAAGGGTAACATCATTTAGCATACCACTTGATCTTTTACCTCTCAAGACCTGCCTTTCTGAAGTGTTCTGAGGACATAGTAAGTCCCTGCTGCTCATGGAGCTCTAAAGTGAGACCTCTCTTCCTCTTGAGAGACAGACATTTTTTCCTCTGTTTCTCCAAGCATCCCTCTCTCTTTAGCAGAGATGGTGATTTAATTTTTGTTGAGTGGGGCCCAGGTATCAGAATTTTTAAATGGTTCCCAGATGTTTATAATGTGCAACCAGAATTAAGAACCTCTTATATAATCTGAAATCCTAAGTGCAATTGTCTATAATGTTTTCAGTCTCCTTTTAAGTGTGAGAGCCCTGTACTTTGAGCTACCAGCTTATGTCTGCTAATGCATTTCAGCTGGGAAACTTTGGGTCTCTAGTATTCTGCCAGAGCTACACTATTCCTCTTTATGTTTTGATTTAGAGTTCAGCAGGCATGTAATTTGAGCTCCCCTCACTGTTCTGTTATACCTTCTGATACTATGAAATGTTTTTCTTTTCTTTTTTTAAAACATGGACCTGCCTTGTAAGCTTTCTTTTTTTGGTTTAATTGTTAAAAAACAGGATGTTAAAATAACACCCAAGGCTCCAAAATGATAAATAAATAAGGCAAATCCTTTCTAATGTATTTCATTTCTTCTTTTCCTTGCTATACTGACTATGACTTCCAGTACAATGTGGGAGGGAAAAAAAAACAGTCCAAGTAGACATTTTGCCTTTCTTCTCTGATCTGAGAGAAAAAAGATGTCCCCATTAAGTTTGCTCTGGTAGCATAGTGCCTAAGGCACTTGACTGCTAACCAGAAGGCTGGTGGTTCAAACCCACCAGCCACTCCTCAGAAGGA
>NW_006921852.1:3016121-3028319 GCF_000298275.1 Orycteropus afer afer
GTTGTTGTTGTTGTTATGTGCCATGGAGTCAAACCCGACTCATAGTGACCCCTCCTTGGGTTTCCGAGGCAGTATCACTATGGTTAGCAGGCAAGTGTCTTAGCCACTATGCTACCAGAGCTCCCATAACGCTACCATAGCATTATAAAAAAGATGAAGATACATGATTAAACTATGTAACTTAGAGATATGCAAATGATAACAAAAAACAAGTGAATGATTACCACATAAGGCAGAATACCTCTACAAGAAGAGAAAGAATATGATTAGGGAGGGACACAGAAGGAGCCTCCAAGGGATAGGTCATATTCTCTTTCTCATCATGAGTGATATAGTAGGGTATCTAATTCATAATTATTCTTTAGTCTGCATACATACTTTCATATTTAGCTGCATGTATTGTATTTTTGTCAATAAAAATATACCACTTACCATATATTCAAAACTTGAAAGTACCTGAAAATAAATCTAAAAATGATGTGTGATAATTTTGTGGATAAAATGGTAAAAGTGTACCAAAATATATTAAATATGATATAAATTAATGGATATATTCCATTTTCATAGAGAAGAGGAATCAATTTTGTAAAGATGTCAAATGGATTTATAATTTAATAAATTCTAATAAAAATAATTTTATTGTGCAATTACTAAGTTCATTATGACATTCAAGGTTACTTGAAAATGTCCCAAAATAGCCAAGATATATTTTCAAAAGAAGAAAATAATGAGCAAGTATGCTATCAGGTAATCAAGATTTGTTTTGGTACCAGATTCCAGAAAGAGATTTATGCATAACTGGGAGCTTGATTTATACCATTGTAGATTAACAGAGGAAAGAGACAAAAAAGGAGCAGTGGTGGTGCAGTGGTTAAAGCACTAGGCTGCTTAACCCGAAGTTTATTGGTTCAAACCCATGATCCACTCCTCAGGAGAAAGGTGTGTGCTTCCATAAAGAGAAAAGATTGACTTTTCAATAAATACTATGATTGTTTAAGGATAACAAATATGATAGAATAATTGTTATTCTTAAGAAAAAAAACGAATCACCTACATCATCCTTAGAACAAAAAATTGTTCTAGGTGAGTTAAAGAACTAAATGAGAAAGGTAAAAGTAAAAAAATTTGTAAAAGATAATATATGATAACATTTTTACAATCTTAGAGTAGTAAGCTGTGTTCTATTGACTATATAAAAGCATTCCATTGTGTGGATCACAACAAATTATGGATAGCATTACAAATAATAGGAATTCTAGAACACTTAATTATGCTTGTGAGGAATCTGTACACAGACTAAAAGGCTGTCGTTTGAACAGAACAAGGGAATACAGCATGGTTTAAAGTCAGGAAGGGTGTGTATCAGGGTTGTATTCTTTCACCATACTCATGCGGTCTGTACACTGAGCAAATAATGCGAGAGGCTGGACTATATGAAGAAGAATGTGGCATCAGGATTGGAAGAAGAATCATTAACAACCTGAAATATGCAGATGACACAACTTTGCTTGCTGAAAGTGAAGATGACTTGAAGCACTTACTGATGAAGATTAATGACTACAACCTGCAGTATGGATTACACCTTAGCATAAAGAAAACGAAAATCCTCACAACTGGACCGATAAGCAGCATCACAATGGAATCACAAAGATTGCCCATCTTCCTTCTGAGGAGTGGCTGGTGGGTTGGAACCACCAGCCTTCTGGTTAGCCGTCAAATCCCTTAGGCACTATGTCACCAGAGCCTATATATATATATACAGGCATTTCTCAAGCTGAAATAACTCAATTAAAAAATTCAAGAATCGAGTTGCAATATTGAAAGATGCTGTGGGAAAAATATTGAATGATGCAGGAAACATCAAAAGAAGATGGAAAGAATACACAGAGTTACTGTACCAGAAAGAATTGGTCAATGTTCATCCATTTCAGGAGGCAGCATATGACCAAGAAGCAATGGTACTAAAGGAAGAAGTGGAAGTGGCACTGAAGGAATTGGCAAAGAACAAGATGATGTTGAGATGTTTCACCAAATGGATGCCACGCTGGAGGTACTCATCCAGCCAAGAAATTATATATATATATTTAATTATATATAATATAATATGATATATATATATATCATTAAATTTACTCATTCCTCACTTAGAAGTTTTTAATGTAATTGTAGTATTTCATGCTTATTGTTTTTTAGTTCTTATATTTTTCTTCTTAGTTCATTTCTCTATTGTTCATTGTGGTAGGCCATATTTTAAGTATGCTTTTATTATAACACAAATAAAACTGTGTTTTCAAAGTACAGTGGTATCAATAAGTTCATGAATAAAACAAACATACTCTTCTTTCTACTATTGAAATAATATTATCCTGATTGCTCATAGTTATCGCTGAATTACTTTCTTGATCTGATTTTTTGGCATTGGTGAAGAGTAAAAATTAAAACAGTCACTTATAAAAAGTTCTTCAAAAAAACAATTCATACTTCCTGCTTAAATTTTTAGAGTTCATAGAATGCTCTCAACCAGGTATTTAATTAAGCAGGTGCTTGTAAAATGTAGGTGAATAGGAAAATTTGATTTTTTCTCATATATGTACATACATACAGCTTTATTACATTCTTACATCTACATACGTAGACAGATAAAGAAAACAAAGTTAATTAAGTATATTATGAGTATAATGCTTCTATTAAAAATATATTTTTAGTTGATGAGGTCACTCTCTTCCAAATTTCTTGGGTAGATGAGTGAGTACCTCCAGTGTGGCACCATTTGGTGAAACATCTCAGCATCATCTTGTTCTTTGCCAGTTCCTTCAGTGCCACTTCCACTTCTTCCTTTAGTACCATTGCTTCTTGATCATATGCTGCCTCCTGAAATGGATGAACATCGACCAATTCTTTTTGGCATAGTGACTCTGTGTATTCCTTCCATCTTCTTTTGATGTTTCCTGCATCGTTCAATATTTTGCCCATAGAATCTTTCAATGTTGCGACTTGAGTCTTGAATTTTTTATTCAGTTCTTTCACCTTGAGCAATGCCAAGTGTGTTCTTCCCTTTTGGTTTTCTAACTCCAGATCTTTGCACATTTCATTATAATAATTGACTTTGTCTTTTTGAGCTGCTCTTTGAAATCTTCTGTTCAGCTCTTTTATCTTGTCATTTCTTCCATTTGCTTTAGCTACTCTCCATTCAAGGGCATGTTTCAGAGCCTCTTCTGACATCCATTGTGGTCCTTTCTTCCTTTCTTGTCTTTTAAATGATAATTTTCTTTCTTCATGGATGATGTTCTTGATGTCATCCCACAATTCTTCTTGTTTTTGGTCATTGGTGTTCAGTGCTCCAGATCTATTCTTTAAATGGTCTCTAAATTCAGAATGGATATAATAAAGGTCATATTTGGGCTCTGTGGACTTGTTTTAATTGTCCTCAGCTTCAAGTTGAACTTGCATTTGAGCAGTTGATGATCTGGTTGACAGGCAGCTCCTGGCCGTTTTTGGCTGAAGATATTGAGTTTTCTATCATCTCTCTCCACAGATGCAGACACTCTCATTCTTGTGTACTCCATCTGATGACATCCACATGTATAGCCACCATTTATGTTGTTGAAAAAAGTATTTTCAATGAATAATTTGTTGGTCTTGCAAAATTCTATCATGCGATGTTCAGCATCATTTCTATCACCAAGGCCATATTTTCTAACTACTGGTGATTCTTCTTTGTTTCCAAATTTTGCATTCCAATCACTAGTGATAATCAACACATCTTGATTGCATGTTTGTTCAATTTCAGACTCTAGAGGTTGGTAAAAATCTTCAATTTCCTCATCTTTGGTTTTGGTGGTTGGTGCGTAAATTTAAATAATAGTAGTATTAACTCATCTTCCTTGAAGGATTATGGATATTATCCTATAATTGACAGCATGGTACTTCAGGATAGATCTTGAAACATTCTTTGTGATGGTAAATGACATGCCATTCCTCTTCATGTTGTCATTCCCAGCAAAGTAGATCATATGGCCCAAACCAGTCAATTTTAGCTCAATAATACCTAGAATATTGATCTTTATGTACTCCCTTTTATTTTTGACAACTTCCAATTTCCCTAGATTCATACTTTGGACATTCTCTGTTCTGATAATGGATATTTGCAGATTTTTTTTTTTTTCTTATTTTGTGTTGTGCCACATCAGCAAATGGAGGTCCCGAAAGCTTTACTCCATCCACATCATTAAGGTCAGCTCTACTCTGAGGAGGCATTTCTTCCCTAGTTGTATTCTGAGTGCTTTCTGAAGGGTTCATCTTCTGACACTATATTAATCAGTGTGTCAGGACTACTCATAAAATTTTCCAGTAATATAGAAGACAGTGTTTCACTGCTATTCATAAGATTTTCACTGGCCAATTTTTCGAGAAATGTATGACCCCTTTCTCCTTCCAAGTCTGTCTTGGTCTGGAAGCTCCACTGAAATATATTCACTAAGGGTGACTCTGCTGGTATTTAAAATACTGGTGGCCTAACCTCCAGCCTCACAGCAACATGCAAATCACCACAGTATGACAAACTGACAGACAAGTGGTAGGACCATGATTATATCCCACTTGAATTTAGAGATCATCTAAAGAATAGATTTGACTCATTGTACACAAGTGACCTAAGACCAGATGAGTTGTGGGATGACATCCAAAACATCATACATAAAGACAGCAAAAGATTTTTAAAGTATAGAAAGAAAAGAACAAAATAGATGTCAGAAGAGACTTTGAAACTTGTAATTGAGTGGAGAGTAGCTAAAGTGAATGGAAGAAATGATAAAATAAAAGAAGATTTCAAATGATGGCTTGAGAAGACAAAGTAAAGTATTATAATGAAATGTGCAAAGACCTGGAATTAGAAAACCAAAAGGGACAACAAGACTCAGCATTCCTCAAGATAAAAAACTGAAGAAAAAACTTAAGTCTTGAGTTAGAATATTAAAGGATGCTAGGGCAAAATATTGAATGAAGCAGGAAGCAGCAAAAGAAAATGCAAAAGTACACAGAGTTCCTTTTCAAAAAGAAATGAGTGTTCAAACCTTTCAGAAAGTAGCATATGATTAATAATGATAGTATTAAAAAGAAGAAGTCCAAGCTGAGAGCATTGGGAAAAAATAAGGCTTCAGGAATTGACAGAATACCCATTGAGATGTCTCCACAAATGGATGCTGCACTGGAAGCATTGCCTTGATTATGCCAAGGAATTTGAAAGACAGCTACCTGGCACAATACCTGGAAGAGATACATATTGGTGCCCAATCCAAAGTAAGATGATCTAACAGAATGTGGGAGTTATCAAACCATATCATTTTTATCATGTTGTTGTTGTTGTTTGCCATCGAGTCGGCACCGACTCATAGCGACCCCTCCTTGGGTTTCCGAGGCAGTATCACTACGGAAGTAGGATTGCCCAACCTTCCTTCCGAGGAGTGGCTGGTGGGTTTGAACCACCAGCCTTCTGGTGAGCAGTCAAGTGCCTTAGGCACTATGCTACCAGAGCTCCTCATTTTTATCATATGAAAGTTAAATTTTGCTGAAAATAATTGAAAATGGTTGCAGCAGTCCATCAATAGAGAACTTCCAGAAATTCAAGACAGATTCAGAAGAGGACGTGGAATGAGGGATATCATAGCTGCTGCCAAATGAATCTTGGCTGAAAGCAAAGAATACCAGAAAGATGTTTACCTGTATTTTATTGACTATGCAAAGGCATTTTGAAGCTGTAGATCATCACAAATTATGTATAACATTGCAAAGAATGCCAGAATATTTAATTGTGCTCATGAGGGACCACAGATGTACCATCATCATTTGAACAGAACAAGGGGATACTGCATAGTTTTAAATTAGGAAAGTTGTGTGTGTCAGGGTTGTATTTTTTCACCACTGCCATTGAGTTGTTTCCAACTCATAGCAACCTTCATTGGGTTTCAAAGGCTGCAAATCTTTATGGAAGTAGATCTCCCAGTCTTCTTTCCATGGAACAGCTGATGGGTTTGAACTGCTGACCTTCCAGTGAGCAGTCAAGTGACTTATCCACTATGCCACCAGGGCTCCTTATTCAGTCTTTATGCTGAGCAAATTATCTGAGAAGCTGGACTACATGAAGAAGAATGTGGCATCAGGCTTGGAGGAAGAGTCATGAACAACCTCCAATATGCAGATGAAACAATGTTACTTGCTGAAAGTTAAGATGACTTGAAGCGCTTACTGATGAAGATCAAAAATTACAGCCTTCAGTATGGATTACACCTCTACATAACAAAAACAAAAATTTTCACAATTGCAGCAATAAACAACATCACAATAAATGTAGGAAAGATCCAAGTATGAAGGATTTCATTTTAATTTGGATCCACAATCAACGCTCATGGAAGCAGCAGTCAAGAAATCAGATGTCATATTGCATTGGGCAAATCTGCTACAAAAGACATCTTTAACGTTTTTAAGAGCAAAGATGTCATTTTGAAGACTAAGGTGATTCAGACCCAAGCTATTGTATTTTCAGTAGCCTTATATGCATGTGAAAACTGAACAATAAATAAGGAAGACCACAGAAGAATTTATGCATTTGAATTACATTGGTGCAGAATAATGAAAATACCATGGACTGTCAGTGGATTGTACAAATTTGTTTTAGGAAAAAAACAGCTAAATGTTCCTTAGAAGTGTGAATGACCAGACTTCATCGCAAGTACTATGGTCATGTTGTCAGAAGAGACCAGTCCATGGAGAATGATGTCATGCTTGGTAAAGTAGAGAGTTGGTGAAAAAGAGGAAGGCACTTAACGAGATGGACTGGGTTGATGGTCTCAAGCATAGCAAAGATTGTGAGGATGGAACAGGCCTTGGTATTGTTTCATTCTTTTATACACAGGGTTGCTTAGAATCAGTCAACTGGATGGCACCTGATGACAATAGCAAACATTTATTATTATTTAACACTAAGAAAAATTTATTATTTTAGTACTGACAAGAAGGAGAAAAACAATGAGGCTATTTATAAATCCAACCTATTATTTATCCTTATAATTCTAAAATTCTTAACTATGCCATTCTTTATATATAACTTGTAATACCTATAAGTTGACAGAATTTGATTTCCTAATGTGAAAGCCTAACATAAATCAGTTGTTGGTTCTATTTTGTTGTTTGTCAGAGCAGAAGATAGTTTATTAATTTTTCAATTGATGGTAACGGTTTTGGACTTTCCTATAGTAAACATTTTTCTTTTTCCATGTGGCCTTTTCCTCATATCCAGAATGGGCCACATTCATTCTGATTGCTATTTTCTGAATTTTTCTGTACACTTAACTCAACATATCCAGTCAGAATAAAAAGAATCATTCACTCTCTCAAATATTCTTTTATTTAGCTTTGTAGTTGCTATGTAGGATTCAGGTGTGTACTTAGAGAACAACATATAACCACTTTGGGCCATCTGGGATCCATTTGTAACACATTATAGCAGAAATCAAAGCATAAATATCACTATTGTTCTGTAGTGTCAGTTATGGATTTGTAAATGTAATAGGAAATTCAGTGTGAGGATATTGATTATAACTACCTATCCTTATGTAAGGGGAGGACACATTTCATTGATTTATTTGTATACTAAAAGTGAGAACTATAAGAAGTATATTTTGCAAATCTCCAACATGATTCAATTTTATATGGTCTTTCATGTCATTATGATGATACTATAAGCTTAGCGTATGTGTTGCCAGGCTCCATTGGATAGTTTTATACATATATTTTATATCCTTAAAATTATTCAATTGAGCTACAAATAGGGTAAAGTATTTTCTAAAATGGCCATTGTGGGGGTATTGTGTATAATGTAAGGCTTGGCTAAAAGATAATAAACTAAAATTTAAAAACTTTACATTAAACTTTTTTTTTAATCATAGAAGCTATGGAAAATACAAGGTGGCTAAAAAATAGAATCTTAAATTCATTTACACAGATATTTGATGTATTTCTTTCATATTTTTTGGCATTTATACATTTAAATTATATTATTTGTAATGCTCCTTTTTATTTGACTTATTTAGCTAAATCATATATTATGGACTATTATTATGTGCCATCAAATTTATTTCAACTTATAAGTGACCCCACATGACAGAGTAGAATTGTCCTGCAGGGTTTTCTAAGCTATAAACTTTATGGAAATGGACCTTCAGGTCTTTCTCCTGCACAACTGCTGGGTGGGTTCTAATCACCAACCTTTCCGTCTGCATCTGAGTACTCAATCGTTGTGCCACCAGGGCTCCTTATATTATGGATTACACACACACAGAGTGACACGGGATGTACCATATATATTGATGCACTACATAGTTGCATCAAATTCCAATAAATGATTATATCATTTACCTAATTATACGTTGTTAAACAAGTGTTTTCTTCTTTTTATTATATTCCATGCAATGGTAAATTAAATTTTTACCACATTTGATTGTCTACTGCTACTACCAGGGAAGGCTTTATTGAGACGTTAGAGATAGTGATGAGTAGAACAGATATTCTTGTCCTCAAATCACTTAAAATTTAATGGGAAAGCAGCCATTAATCAAGTGATCACACAAACAAATGTTAAATGGTGAATATTTAAAGTGTTTACAAACAGAAAATACCTATAGATATTTAGAACTTATTCCATAATCAAGACATTTAACTAGCTAGAGAAGTCAGGAAAAAGTTACCCTCAAAAAGTAAGATTCTTGAACTGAAATATGGAAGAATTAATTTGTTCAGGAGGAGAACAACATTTGCACAGTCTCTGTGAAGACAACATATGGGAAATATAAGGGCCTGAAAGAGGGTTGTTGTGTGAGAAAGTGAGAGCAAAGGGCATGTTTTTTGTGAAATTAATTTGGAAAGAGATAGTCAGGGCAAGTGTTGCAGGGACTTGTCCGCATTAACAGCTTTAGTTTTCCCTGCGGCTAAGAGTATAGAAAGGTATAGAATGGTCAGACTTGCATTGTAAAACAATTGTTCTCCTCTGCTGTGGAGAAGCTCCATTGCTGTGTGGTTCACCAGATGGGTAGTACATGCTGGGATAACTTGGGTAAATGCAGTGGTAGTGGAAATGGAGAGAAAATAAGGGATTTAAAATATACTTAGGAGATGAAATCTATAAGATATAGTGACAAATGTAGTATCCAGAATGATTGTAAATATAGAATGCATGCAGGACTGAATGGATGATGGTATCCATTTATTGAAATAGATAATGCTATAGGAAAATAATGTATAGAAGGGAAGAGCTAATGCTTCATTTTAGACATACTAAATGTGAAGTGTTTTTGAGATATCCAAGAGGAGCTGCCAAGAAGTCACTTGATAAAGAGTTCTGAGACTCAGAACAAAAGGACTTTACTAGAAATAAACAAAATTATGCTGTGGTTGTAGACATGATTTTTGTATGCAGGAGTATAGAGTAAGAAGAGAGAAAAGTTCAGATTAAACCTTAGAGAATCCCAACATTTACAAATGAGTAGAGCAATAAGAACATGGAAATGAGAGAGACAAAGGGCAACCCTTATTATACACCTGTCACTGGGCACCACACATATTCAAAGGAATGTGGTGTTGGGAGACAATTATCCATAGCTCTCTTGTTTTCATGTCTGACAGGTGAGGCACTGACTAACTTCATTTTAGATTATCTTCTCAAGGATGTTTCTATAGCAAACATCTGTAAAAGACAAAGGTAGTACTACCTTCTGGAGCAAAGGGCAAGTTTGCTTATAGATTTGGAAGATAGAGATGGTATCACCCTCCAGGCAAGGGACAGGACTGCTTATTGCCCATTATAAAAGGGTCTCTAAACTTAAGGCTCTTCTCTTGTAATGCAACACATTTTGTGCACAGATATCATCTGGCTCTCTTTACATTGTCTTGTGGGAACTAGGGCTGGAGAGTTGCATAAATAGTCCTGATATTCTGACTGCTGTTTTTGTTGTAATAATAAACTGTTCATCTCTGATTCCATAGTGTTCCACCAGAATCAGAAAAAACTATACCATCTAACTTATCAGTTTTCAAGTATGGTAAAATCTCAGACCCTTCACAGTCCTTGACGTATTGTTACTTTTCAAATGATAAAATTAAAAGTTATAAATTAATTTCAAATATGGTACCATTGTTTATCACATTTAAGGAGCTCTTCATTTAGAATTAAGAATTTTAAGCTATTAATATATTTTGGTTTTCTTTGTTCAACTGTTGATAGGCACATTAACATAATTATTATTCAAATCTATCTTTATACCATGCTTTACTAAGTTGTTCATTGCGTAGGCTATTTTGAAAATTTATAACCTTAATATATTTTGATAAATTGTATGTGAATATACACATACACTCATATATATATATATATATATATATTTGTTGTTGTTATTTGCCATCGAGTCGGCCCCGACTCATAGCGACCCCTCCTTGGGTTTCCGAGGCAGTATCACTATGGAAGTAGGATTGCCCAACCTTCCTTCTTCCTTCCGAGGAGTGGCTGGTGGGTTTGAACCACCAGCCTTCTGGTTAGCAGTCAAGTGCCTTAGGCACTATGCTACCAGAGCTCCTATATATATATATACACACACATACATACATATGTAAAATGTATAAATTTAAAACATCTTCCCCTTGACTATTTTCATTTTAGGAAATATATATCATAAACTTTATCCTTTCCTCTCTTGTGAATTTCTCTGTGTGGTGGTTATGTTTTTGTGTCAACTTGGCTAGCCCTGGTTGAGTGGCTGGGCAGCTGGATGTAGTATTCCCCATGATAAGACTGGTAATCAACTCCATGGTGGAATATCATAACATTCCAATGCATATTCTGCATATTTTTATGGCATTATGATATTAAACCCAAACTTTTGCTTTTGTTTTTCTTTGTTAATCTCAATCAACAAGAGTTACCAAACAATCACAATTAGAGACATAAATATTTAAATCATTGCCTCCCAATCTTCATTCTAATCTGATTGAACATCAATTATATATGGTATATTATATTTTATTACCTTGGGTGGCACAAATGGTTAAACGCTCAACTGATAGCCAAAAGGCTGTTGGTTCATACCTATCCACAGGTGCCAACAGAGATAGGCCTGGTGATCTACTTCAAAACAGTCACAGCCTTGAAAGCTCTATGCTGTAGCTCTACACGGCACACAGGGAGTAGCCATGAGTCAGAATCAACTCAACAGCAATTAACAACAATATATTTGATTAGATTTTAAAACCATAATATTCAATATTCTGAATTTTGAAATTAATCTTCCTTTTGATTTGGACTGGGTTTCATTATTCCTCATGCTGTTTCCTAAAAGTTCAAAAATGTTATTTTGGAAGGTGCTCCTTGGTTGAATTGTGCCAGGTACAAATTAATTAACATTTTCATTTTGCTGCTTCAAAAAATCTAGTTTGAAGACTAGCAAATACATCTTTTTTTTCATAATGAAACAAATTAAATGGCATCTTACATTGCTTAACAAAGTTGTTTATTTTATATTATTTGGAAGAATCATCAGTATTCTTTCCAGTTCATTACTTTGAGTTAGTTACTCTATGGAAATGCATCCCTTAGAGCAATGGACCACAGGGCACCAGAGGGGCAACATTCACAAGGAGGAAATGCAGGACACACAGGAGTGCATAACTATGAGGGGCATGGTGGGGGGAGGGTTACTGGGCAGGGAGGGGAGGAGACTGGGTTAGGGTTGGGGATGGTAAATGGGTAGTGAAACTAAATGTACTGGTAATGTTGAATGTAAAACAAACTCTGTTCTGTAAACTTGAACAAATAAGAAAAAAACAAAAGAAAAGAAAACAACTGCTAAACTGATACAATAGCATCTTAACATGATTAAAAAAAAAAAGTTACCTGAATCTTCTAGCTATATTGTTTAGTGATTATTCCTATCCAATCAACCATAAGAGGAAATATTTTAAATGATATTTACTTTTAAACAATATTTAACATATTGAAAACAATGTAGTATCCATTCAGAAGGGCTTTTCTGCTGAGGTCCAGCCTCAGCTGTGGGTCTCTGGAGGGAGAGGTGGTGTCGGCGAGATGATGGAGACACACTCACACAAGATGAAGATGTGCCCCACATAATGAGGTGGCCTTCTTTATTTTATACT
>NW_006921852.1:3029115-3033390 GCF_000298275.1 Orycteropus afer afer
GAGTCATCTGGAAGGTGGCCTGATTCATGGGAAACATGAAAATCAGTTTTGGACCCTCTGGGATGAACCAGAAGGAGCATGATCACCATAAAGATTATTGTAGCAATTAAGATAACCGACCAAAATACAATCAAAAGTAAAGGTGGAATTGGCTTCCTCCCAAGACTCTTGACAGCTGGAGCTTTGTCAAGCAGCAGTCGTAGAGGTCTGGGCATCGCCACTTTTCCAATAATTTTAATAAAACTTTATAGTTTTAAAATAATAGAAACTTTTCTTATATAAATCTACAGGGAGATTTATCTTAGTTGCTTAACTTTCAAGTACCCCAAACGGCTGCATGATGAAATATTAGAGTCTTTTTAAGTGCAAATGGAACTGAATCCTGGTTTTACTTATCTTTGTGAAAGGAAAGAATAGCTTTTAATCTTTTTGCTTTTATTTTACTTGTTGTTGAACTTCTCCAGTTAATTATTAGAGATTTCATGAATTTGCAGGAAGAATAAGAAAGAAGTTTTATATATTAATATTTTAGCAATGCATTGTTTATCCTTGGAAGAAAAATACCAAGTGACATAGCTATTTTTCAAATTTATTACCTGAAAAGTATAAAAGAGATGTTTGGAAATGCAATTCATAATGAATGAATAAATAAATGTATCACTCATTTCCTACAAACATACCTAGATGTACACCAGGTAACACCTTGTACACTGATTTTCAAGCGTCAACTTGTATACTGGCATATAGGTTGGCTTTATCCAAAATAATAAAATATTCAAGCAATGTCTACAGTCATGAATTTTTCCAGACATATTGCTAATTATCTATCCCATATGTAGCACAGTGGAAAATTAATTTTTATTTCTTTTGTTCATTTGGGTAGAGATTTAAAAAAATAAAAAGGATTTAGTACAAGGAAAATGAGGAGGAAAATAGAATGCAATATTAGTTTAGGTCAGGAAAAATGGTAAAAGAAAATGGCATTACCACAACCCTATGAGTTCATAAGTTTTTCTGATTTTTTAATATTTCCATATATTTCAATGTGGGAGGCAGATGGAAACATTTGGGTAATGTTAGAAACATTGAGTGAGAGAGACCACTCTTTGACTTGAGGATTCATCTTTTCTAAGAGGAAACTGGGTAATATGACCAGCTAGAAGAAAATATGTTTCATATATCTTTGCTGGGAGATATGTCCATATACCTGACTTCTGCTCATTTCTGTGAGAGACTAGTGTTAGGTTGTGCTTTAACCAAACCAAACCCACTGCTGTTGACTTGATTGCAATTCATAGGGACCCTATAGAATAAAGTAGAACTGCCCCATAGGGCTTTCCAGGCTGTAAATCTTTCCAGAAGTAGGGTGACACACATTTCTGCCATGTAGCAGCTGGTGGATTTGAACTTCCAACTTTTTGGTTAACAATTTAGCCTTTTAACCACTGTACCACCAGGGCTCCCTTAAAAAAAAAAAAAAAAGAAAAAGAAAAAGAAAAAAAGGGGAGTTTGAGCCTCTTTCCTAGGGAAGGCCTAAAGGGAAGTGGCTGAAATTACCCCTCCCCACTGCGCCCCCCCCACTTGTTTTTTTTCAGGTTACTGGTTTTCTTCTACTGCCTGCCTGAAACAAGGATGTAATTAACGGAGATTAAGGAGACATCTTTGACAATGAGGTGACTGAAAATGGAAGGTAAACTCTTGAGGATAAACTTGTGGAAAAATAGGAGCCTGCGTCCTTGATGATCTGTAAAGTTTCCATATGCTCTGAACTGCTTTTAATATGAGAAAGAATTACCTTCTATTTGGTTAAGCCACTGGCTTTTAAGCTTGGCTGCAGATTGGAAATACCTGGAGAATTTTAAATACTCAAGTGACTGGGTTCTACCTCTAGAGATTCTGATTCAATTTATATAGGATACAGCCTGGGCATTGGGACTGGAAAACTTCCCAAATAATTCTAAAGTTCAGCAAAGTTTGGTGACCACTGGTTTAGAACTGATTTGAGAAGGGGGGACATTTTTGTGACAGTTGAATGAAATTATTAATTAATACACCTATTTTATACATTTGGATTTGGATATTACAGACAGTCCTGGATGATGAATAAATTCGGTCCTTATGTATGTCTTTTTTTTTTTTTTTTTTTTCTCTTTAATTGTGATTTGGGTAAAAGTTTACAGAGCAAATACATTTTCCATACTGCAATTCACACATTTTGTTTCTTGACATTGACTGCAATTCCCCACAATGCAATAGCTGTTTTCCCACTTCCTCCCTGTAGTTACCTCTTCACTGTGTCCTTCTCTCCCATGCACTGCCTCCCCACCCCCCACTACCCCATGCTATCTCCCTGTGCAAACACTGCCCTTCTGTTCTCCCACAGAGGATCCACCCTGTAAGCCTGTCTTTCATTTGGCTGGAAGGCACAAGAGTGAGTTCATTTCCAGACCTGAAAGGTAACTAGGTTCCATAGCCTCAGGGATCTCACCAGGCTCTAGCAGATCAGCAAACCTGGTCTTTTTTTTTTTTTTTTTTTTTTTTTTTATGGTTTTGAGTTTTGTTTCACATCGTTCTCCCACTCTGTTCAGGATCTCCTGCACCGATCCCCCTCCAAGTGGTTTCTAGTGGTAGCTGGGCACTGGTTCTTCTGGTCTCATGGTCATATAGGCTGAGGATCACATGGTGTACTTGTCCCTTCGACTACTTGCTTCCATGTGTCTTTGGTTTTCTTCATTCTTCTTTGCTCTGGGTGAGGAGAGATGTATTGTTACATCTAGATGGCTGCTTGCAAGCTTTATTAAAGACCCCAATTGCTACTCACCAAAGTAGGATGTAGAACAATGTTTTTTTGTGTAGGATGTTATGACAATTGAGCTTGATATCCCCTTCAAGCATGGTTCTGAGCCCACAAGGCCAACTACTCACTCTCTCAGGATAGCTGGCTGTGGTGACAAAGCCACCACAACCTTGCCCCTTGTCAGCTCTACTGTGTACCCCGATAGTCTTACAGCACGTACAAATAGGCAAGTAGAAACATTGTCTACCAAGTCCATACATGTTCATGGGCACATTCCCCTCTGCCTAGACATACCTGATCATTCAGCCTGTCCAGTATGTCTTTAAGTTGAATTTGAACAAGTTTGAATTTTAGGTATGGTGCCTATCTAACATCAGTCAAATGTTTATCTTAGTATATAGTATGTAATGTACCTATCTATGTGTAAAAACGTTAAATAAATACTCTAGATACACTAAAATATCTTTAACATACAGTAATAATAATAATAATGTTTTGATGTGTGTCACTAAATAGGTCCCATTTGTTATTCCAAACAATTGTATGTACCTCGAATATTTAATATAGTAGGGTTTATGGGGGTTAACAAGCTCTGGTGGCATAGTGGGTAAGTCATTTAGTTGCTGACCAGAAGGTTGGCAGTTCAAATTCACCAGCTGCTCTGTGGAGGAAGATAAAGCATCTGCTTTTGTAAAGATTTACAGCCTTGGAAAACCAATGGGAGTTGCTATGAGTTGGAACTGACTCGATGGCAGTGGGTTTTTTGGGGGTTGATTCGTAACAATGAGTTGAATATTAGTCAGATGTTCATAACCCAGGGATTGTCTGTATTCTTTTCCTATACCATACTCTGTTTCATAAGCCCAAAGGAACCCCCATAATGCAGAATACTGTAAACCTGTATATATTGTTGTTAGGTGCTTTTGAGTTGATTTAGACTCATAGATACTCAGTGACCCACATGATTTTCTTGGCTGTGATTTTTGTGGAAGCAAATTGCCTGGCCTTTTTCCCTTGGAGCTGCTGGGTGTCTTTGAACTAACTTGGTAGCAGCCAAGTGATTAACTGTATAACTAGCCTTTGTAAGCTGACTATAACCAGTAAAACCACTGCTGTTGAGCTGATTCTGAGACATAGCAGCTCTATAGAACAGAGTAGAATTGTCCCATAGGACTTCCAGAGCTATAAATCTTTGTAGAAGCAGACTGCACATTTTTCTCCTGTGGAACAGCTGGTGGGTTCGGACACTAGCAGCACAGCTTTTAAACACTGTGCTACCAGGGCTCTTTCTGTACTAGGATTAAAATGAAGTTACGTAGGTCCCATGTCAGTGAACAGCAACTTAATTAAATTTCTCTTTCTTATAATACCTAACCTTCCAGAGTTGAAATTCAAATAAATCAATTGACTCTTTAGGAAAAGGAAATCTAAGCTAACCTTGGCTCAAGGCAAAGAATACCAGAAAGATGTTTACTTGT
>NW_006921852.1:3034985-3041179 GCF_000298275.1 Orycteropus afer afer
TGTGTATAGGGTTGATAGGCAATATTTCTACAAATATAGTTTTATGTTCTGTAAGAATTCCCAGGTATATAGAAGAGCTGACAAGGGTCAAGTTTCAAGTCATTTCTTGGCCACAGCCAGCTACTTAGAGGGTATGAATAGTTGGACCTGTAGGCTTGGGACCATAGTTGCAGGGGACATCAAGCTCAATTGGCTTAACATACTACACAAAAACATTGTTCCACATCCTACTTTGGCGAGTAGTGACTGGGATCTTAAAAGCTTGCAAGTGGCTATCTAGATGCAATGATGGGTCTCTCCTTGTTCAGAGCAAAGGGGAATGAATAAAACCAAAGACACATGAAAACTATTAGTCCAAGTGACTGGTACACCATGCAATTCTTAGCTTGGATGACTGTAAGACCAGAAGAACTAGATGGTGCACACTACCACTGTCAAACACTCAGAGGGAGATCTGTGTAGGAGATCCTGGATAGAGTGGGAAAACAATGTGGAACAAAATGCAAAATCATTAAAAAAATTAAAAAAGAGGGGGGGACCAGGTTTGCTCATCTGATAGAGCCTGATGGAACCACTGAAACTATGGACCTTAGCTCCACTTCAGATCTGGAATTGAACCTACTCCTGTGGCTTCCACCCAAACCAAAGACAGACATATGAGCTGAACATTTACATTAGGTAAATACACTCCTTGGAGAGAACAATCATGGGAGAATCAAAGGGCTGTGTATGCACAGGGAGACAGCTCAGGGGGCAGGAGTGCATGGGAAGGAAGGACACAGGAAAGTGGTAACTATGGGGAGGAAGTAGAAGGGGAGCTCTTGCATTGTGGAAAATTTCAGTCAATGTCATGAGACAAAGTGTACATGAGCTGCTGTATAGAAAGCAAAGTTGCTCTGTAAGCTTTCACCCGAATCACAATTTTTTAAAAACTAACTAAATAAAAATATCCCTGTATCCCAAATAAGGGAAAAAAAGAATCCCATCAGCCAATCCCAAATTTGCCCAGTATACCTTCCTTGTTCCTGTGTGACTGTGCAGGAAGCTTTTTAAGTTTGTACTCCTCTTCAGAACTCTTACTTGTCTTCCAGATCAGATAATACCCAATTGAAGAATTGAGAAATAAAACTTATGAGTTCTTATATAAATTTAGTATTGTAGAAATTTTAATTTTTAACAATATGCTATGTCAAAATAATTAAAATTAAACTAGCTTCTGACAAATATTGAAGTTAAGAATCTTTCCATTACTTTAGCATTTTTACTTAAAAATACAAAACAAGGAATCTTCATTTAAAGATTTATAAATGTTTTATTGATATGTCTAGCTAAGTATTCCTATGGTGATAGTGAAGAGCAGAAAAAAAAAATTGAACTATTTTTGGTGTTTTAAGTAGGAAAGATAATGTTAACAATGGAAATTTAACATTAATAATATGATTGTTTTAATTAAATTTAAATAGTTGGGAATTTAAGTAGGATTTTAAAATCTTTTGAGAGTACTAACACTTTGAAAAGTCATCAGGACAGAAAGTAATTATCGTAATAAAACCATGCTAATACTATCACTAGTATTCCAGTACTAGAGCTTCTTTAAATAGCTAAAAAGCAAAGATGTCACCTTGAGGATGAAAGTGTGCCCGACCCAAGCCATGGCATTTTCAAATACCTCATATGCATAGGAGCACTGGACAGTGAATAGGAAGATAGAAGAGGAACTAATGCATTTGAATTATGGTGTTGATGAAGATTATTGAATATACCATTGACTTCCAGAAGAACAAACAAATCCGTTTTGGAAGTACAGCCAGGATGCTCCTTAGAAGCAAGATGGTGAGACTTTGTCTTGCGTAGTTTGGATATCAATTCCTGGAGAAGACATCATGTATGGTAAAATAAAGGGTGAGAGAAAAAGAGGAAGACCCTCAACAGGATGAATGGCACAATGGCTTCAACAGTGGGCTCAGATACAGCAGGAATTATGAGGACTGAGTAGTAGTTTATTCTGTTGAGCATAGAGTCACTGGGATTTGGAACTGCCTTGATGGCACCTAACAGCAATGCTAGAACTAGGACTTCATCATTATCCCAATTTCATTCTTTTGTAACATACTCTTTATAATTGAAATTCTTGAGAATGTAAGAGGCTAACCTAGGTACTCTGGATGATATAGAGTCAAATTCAAACTACTTTTTATAAGGGCTGAGTATGGGCTTGTAAGACATTTTAGAATCTCTGGGAAACCTAAACACAGGGGAGCCTGAATTCACTTGCTTGCTATTATTTTCTCTTGGGCCTGTACCGAGTGTTCAAGAGAAAGATGTGGACAAAGCAGGAGAAACAGAGGCCCTTCTTAGTAGTACAGGTGAGTCAGGCCTTCCAATGATAGAGATTTGGGCAGGCATGCCTTGAAGAAACCTATTCAGTCTCTGGACTCTGCATGAATATAAGATGATAATAGGCTGCCATTAGGGGACATGCACAAAACCCACCTGCAGTACAGTGAATTACTTAATATAGCCCTTCTAACTATGTTGTTGTTAAGTGCCGTTGAGTCGGAGTCTTTAATTTTGTGATGTGTTGTAAATCTATGCTTAAGGTCTCATTCTGGAGTGAGTTGTCTGCTCTATTAACAAGGCAGGATTAGTGTGAGATGTATCTTGAGTAGTGACCTTACTAGAGGATGTAACTCAAGTCACCACCCTAAGTTTCTTTGAGGATGTGGTCTGCATCCAATATATATGAATGCTCTGGCAAAGTTCTTTCTCTTGCTCTGTATCCTGGATCTGGTTTGACATCATATGACATCCGTTCTTAGTACTTGAGCCAGCAGCTTATTGTCTGTCTGACCTGATTCACCACCTTCTGCAGCTTTGAGCCAGAAGCCTGTTCTCTGACCTGCTGATTTGGGTTCATCAGCCCCTGCAAGCACATGAAAAACTCAAGACTGATGTTTGACCCATGGGTTTGGATCTTGCCAGCCTCCATAACACAGTGAATCATTTTCCTTGGTCATTTTTGAGTACTGTGAAATGTTGTAATGAATTATGGAACCCTAAGACCAGAGGGAAGGAGCTCCGGTAGCATAGTGCCTGAGGCACTTGACTGCTAACCAGAAGGCTGACAGTTCAAACCGACCAGCCACTCCTCAGAAGGAAGGTTGGGCAATTTACTTCCGTAGTGATACTGCCTCAGCAACCCAAGGAGGGGTTGTTATGAGTCGGGGCTGACTCAATGGCACATAACAACAACAACAACAACAAGACCAGAGGGAAAGAGCTCTGGTGGCGTAGTGCCTAAGTCATTTGACAGCTAACCAGAGACTGGTGGCTCAAACCCACCAGACACTCCATGGAAAAAAGACTGGGCAATCTACCTCCATAAAGATTTACTGCCTTGGAAACCCAAAGAGGGTCGCTATGAGTAGGAATTGACTCAATGACAATGAGTTTTTTTATTTTTTTTTTATTTTTCTGGTTTTAAGACCAGAGGGAGAGTACAGAGGGGAGGAGTAGTAGTTGATGTTAGAGGTGATGATGTGTTACAGCAGTTTGGGAAAGTTGGACATTGGGACATCTTTAGGGACATCATAGGGAACAATCTTGTTTAATCCTTCTAGAAGAAATTATTCATGCACCACTTATATACCTGGGCCCTTCTCTGAAATGAAGCAAATGTAATCTACCATTTGGGGAAGGGTAAGTAAACTGCCTATGCCCTAGACTGGACCCTGCTGTTATACAAGGCAAAAGCTTTGCACCAAGCAATAAGCGAGAGGAATCTACTGGTGTGGGGAGGGGCAGGAGTGTGTAGGGAGACTTTTGAACAGAACAAGGGGATAGTACATGGTTTAAAATCAGGAAAAGTATATATCAGGTGGTATTCTTTCACCATACTTGTTCAGTTTGTATGCTGAGCAAATAACCTAATATGAAGAAGAATACAGCATCAAGATTGGAGGATGACTCATTCCAACCAAACCAAGCTCACTACCATTGAATCAAATTCGACTCATACCAATCCCTCCTTGAGTTTCTGAGGCAGTATCACTATGGAAGTAGATTGCCCAACCTTCCTTCTGAGGAGTGACTGGTAGGTTTGAACCACCAGCCTTCTGGTTAGCAGTCAAATGCCTTAGGCACTATGCTACCAGAGCTCCTGGAAGACTCATTAACAACCTTCAATATGCAGATGACAAAACCTTGCTTGCTGAAAGTGAAGAAGAGTTGAAAAAGTTACTGACAAAGATCAAAACCACAGTCATTAGTACAGATTGCACTTCAACATAAAGAAAATAAAAATCTTCATAACTGGGCCAATAAGCAACTTCATGATAAATGTAGAAAAGACTGAAGTTGTCTAGGATTTCATTTTACTTGGATCCACAGTCAGACCCCATGGAAGCAGCAGTCAAGAAATCAAATGATATATTACATTGGGTAAATATGCTACAAAATAACTTTTAAAAATCATTAAGAGCAAAGATGTCACTTTGAAAACTAAGGTGTGCCTGACTCAAGCCATGGTATTTTCAATAGCCTCAAAGGCATGTGATAGCTGGACAATCAATAAGAAAGACTGCAGAAGAATTGATGTGTTTGAATTGTGGTGTTGGCAAAGAATATTGAGTGGATTGTGAGAAGAAGAAGTAAATCTCTCTTGGAGAGCATTGTGATGATTGCTTGTGAGAATGGCTCAGACTAGACTAGATAGTGTTTTGTTCTGTTGTACCTATGATCACTGTGAGTTGAAACTAATCAACAGCAACAACTACATACCAATCTCTGTCATCCATCTGTCTATGTATCTGAGTTTGGTTTCGGTTTTGCATATCTATAATGTTTATATAGGGAGTTCCCGTGGTGTAGTGCCTAAGGCATGTGACTAACCAGAAGGATGGAAGTTCAAACCCACCTGCCACTCCCCAGAGGGAAGATTGGGTAATCTACTTCCATAGTGATACTGCCTCAGAAACCCAGGGAGGGGTCACTCTGAGTCAGATTCGACCAGATGGCAGTGCGTTTTTTTTTTTTTTTTAATGTTTATATACATACATTTTTTGCCAGACCCTGGTACACTGAAGTATAAGTTTTATGTGCTGTGTACAGTCACTTCTTATCAGGTTCTTTCCAGCTTCCAAGATTACCAAAGCTCATCAGCTATCATCACCTTTGCATCCTCTTTTTCTTGTTCTTTTTACCCCTTTCTTTTTTTTCTCATTTTATGTTGTTTTTGGAGGAGCTTTATTTTAATCGATTCTATTTAACCAGAGTCCTTCTAGACTTTTTTTTTTATATTTTCCTTGCTTTTTAAAGTTTGTAATTCTGAGTTTTATGTAGTTGTCGTCATGTCAGTTCCAACTTATGGTGACCCCATTTATGTTAGAGTAGAACTGTATTCCATAGGGTTTTCAGTGGCTGCTTTTTTGGAAATAGATTGTCAGACATTTTCTGACGTGACTCTGAGTGGATTTGAACCTCTAACCTTTTGGTTACCAGTGGAGTACATTAACCTTCTGTGCCACCCAGGAATTCTTTCTGTAGGTATCTTGAGTAGATAGATGTCAAAGAGAGAAATCCCTCAAATCTTAGAAAATCTGCCTGAAAAATAGGAGCTTTAATTCATTCTCATTTTTAATGATTATTGAAGTTTTGGGATTTATTTTTATAATCTTATTTCACTTTTTTATTTAACTTTTTTTCCCCATTTTGTTGATATTTCATTCCTACTATTTAACTTCTTGTTTTTTCCTTTTTTCTCTTTAGTTGTATGCAGATGGCATATTCTATCAGTGTGTTTATATAGAGTACAATTAAAGTTTTAGAATATATATTTTAACTTTTACTATTTCTACTTTTTTTAGATTGATTTTTTGTTTGGATTCTGCCATTGAATAATACATAAATTTTCCCACATTCCCCATCTCTCTACATTAAATCATTTCAGATTTTTCTTCCAGATTGTTGTATTTGTTTTTGTTTTCTATCAATAATTGTATTGAATCAAACTTAACTTCAATTGTTCTATTTCTCAGTGCTATTTTTTATATTCTATATTTTCCATTTTCTTAATTTAATTTCTTTTTAATGATAATTTTTTTTTTTATTAGGATTTGGGTGAAGATTTACAGAGTAAATTCACTTTTCATACAGCAGTTCACATACACTTTGTCTCATGTCATTGACCAAAATTT
>NW_006921852.1:3065308-3068067 GCF_000298275.1 Orycteropus afer afer
GAGGGTCTGTGCAATCCTTCTGCCTAGTCCGCCATCTTGCCCCACCTCCCTAGTTTAAAATATTCTTAATGACTCTACCAAGTCCCTTTAGCTTAGTATACAGCCATGGAAGGCAAGATTTTCAAATTAAATGAATTTATTTTTAAATATAAATACTAAATAGTGAAAGTCCAACTTAGAGTTTATTAACAGTCTCTCTGGGTGAAGAAGTTGGAACACAGCATATTTAGCCAACAGAGCAGTTATAATCAAAATGAATGAATATAAATGAAATTTTGCAACATTTTAATTATCTGTGATGCAGCATTTGAGTTTTCAAATTGCAAATATAAATAAAAGCCAAATTAACATTACAAATCCTAAATAGTTATCAGAAAGAGAAATAAGGTGGAAGAGTTCAAACTAAATAATCTTAAATATCAGCAAATTTAATGATCTTATCTTGACCCTGTCTAAAGATTTCTCTGTGCCATTGTCTGTTTCATCTTCTTTAGTTTCTTTCAGTTAATGCATTTTTCAGTTCTAGCCACTTTTGTGAGCTTATGCTTATTTTTAAAATTACTTATAATTTCTTCAGCAAAGTCCTGAAATAACATATTCTTAGTTAATGTTCCAGTTTGTAGAAAGCCTCATCACTGGAGGTTTATTTATTTATTTATTTATTTTCTTTTTTCTTTCTTTCCCCCCAATTTAGGATTGTGTAAGGAGGGTATAACTAAGTGCATTTTTTTTTTCAAAAAATGATCAATCAATTATGCATTTGTAAGGTAACAGGTGAGAAGAACAGGTGGGGGTAGGCAAGCAGGAATACACCCTAGACCAAGAATAGATTTGGCTGAATATAATCTTACATATGCACTTGCGCTGCAAAATTAAACACATACATTACAGAACCAACAGAGGACAGGGTTTGAGTAACTTCTTAGACAACCAAACATCTTGTGAGAGAGAATCACGAGGCCTGGGGGCTTGGGACCATAGTCTTGGGCAACATCATGCTCAATTGGCACACATAGTTCATAATAATTTTGTTCTATAACCTAATTTGGTAAGTAATGACTGAGGTCTTAAAAGCTTCTGAGCAGCCACCTAAGATGTAACTATTGGTCTCCCCTCATCTGCAGCAAAGAAGAGTGAAGATCAAAGTTACCTGTAAACATTGAGTCCAAAGATAAGAAGGACCATGTGGACCTCAGCCTCCATGATCCCAGACCCTAGAAGAACTAGATGGTGCCAGGCTACCAATGCTAACTGCTCAGAAAGGGATCAAATCGGAGATCCTGGATAGAGTGGGAGGAAATATATGGAACGAAATTCAAAAGCACACAAAAGACCAGAATTACTGGTCAGAGAGAGACTGGTGGGACCCTCAAGAGTATAGCCCCAAGTTACTTTTTGGGGCCAGAGATGGACTCATTTACATGGATTGGCTCTCAGACCAACAGTAGGAAGACCTGGATATAGAGCACCTATCCCAGGTTGATGCCCCCACCTACTCTAAGGAGATGCACCCCTCAGATCAATCATCCATGAGACACCAGAGTGGTAGCACTCATGTAGAGAGAAAGGTGGAGAGACAAGAATTCGTGGATGAGGACACAGGGAGGGGGTGGTCACAGAGGGGAGAGGGAGAAGAGTTTTTTATGGTTGGGGATGGTAATCAGGGCCGTGAAATCTAATGTGCATAAACTGTTGAATGTAAAACAAATTTGTTATGGAAATTTGCACCCAAAACATAACAAACAAACAAACAAACGATTATGCATTTATATTAACAGTATCTGTTATGGGTTATGGATGTACTGCCACACACATATACACACAAAAGATAGAGTATCTTACCCATCTATTACTCTCATCTTTTTCAGAGAACATAGGAGGGTTCTGCTTCTCTTTACCCCTGGCCTCCTGCAGTTAATTGAAGCCATGATCGATGAGCAGAATGGACGTTGTCACTTTCTGGCTGAGGCATTTAATTACTAGTGTGAGACCCTTTAGTACTCTCTTCCCCGGCCACAGTGAAAAAGACAGCTATAAATACCAGATGTTGCAGCCACAAGATACTGGTGTCTGTCTCATCTTGACTGACAGTGGGTCAGCTCCCCCACTCTACAGCCCCATCACTTACCAATGACATGTTATGCATGTGGAGAGAAATAAAGTTGTGTTATTTTAAGCTGATGATATTCAGAGGTTGTTTATTAACAGGATAATCTACCCTATTATGATCAATGCATTATCTTATTACTACTTGCTTTAATTTAAACAGAACTAATAAGGAGGAATAATAAGAAGAAGAAGTCTAAGTGATACTCCAAATCTGTTCCCTTCCACGGCAGGGAAGTTCCTTAGCTCCTCTAGAAGCAAGGGGATACTATATAAAGTAATTTTCCCTATTCCTCAAATTGTCCTCTTATCCCACTGAACCTAACAGACAAATCTGTGGACAGCCAGTGTGTCTGGTTGTCTTCCTCAATGGAATGGAGCACCCAACCCAGTTCATATATACCTGAACCCACTTTTGTGTGGGTGCTTCCTCAATAACAACTACTGATATTTTATATTTCCTCTAAGGATTCATGATGAATATCTCAGCTTTTCTCTCAGAAACCTCTGAAATAGAGCCAGAACTAGACATCAATAAATTATTTTCAAAGCCACATTCATAATTGATTATAATTCCTACATAAAATTATGCCTAGCAGTCTGTTTAATAGAGCTGAGCTAAGATTAGGCAACATGTCCAAATGTCAACATAA
>NW_006921852.1:3068167-3087145 GCF_000298275.1 Orycteropus afer afer
TTATTTCAAAGGAAGAAATTAAAGTCCAAAATCTCTTATTAAGCCCAATGAAATTAAAATATGAAATTCCACCCTTTCCAATTTAATATTCTACTCATTTACTGTCAGAGGGATCTCATTCAGATGCCTACATAGAGATAAGCATCTATCAGCAAACACAATTAGGACTCTTCTTGAGTGGATGTAGTTGTTTGTATTTACAAAATTAAATCAACACATACCCAAATCTCACTTGTGTCTCCACTTTTTTAAAAGAAGTATTCAAAAAAATACAACACAATATCAGTGTACAGCCATATTCCTACATAAAAATTTGAAAATAAAAGAAACAATTCATCAAGCCATAATACCACCAAAATTATACTAGTACAATTTAGATTCACATTACACTGGCCAGACAAAAACTTAGTAGAGACTTAATGATCTAGAGGAAAGAATCTGGAGGTAAAAGTGAGGAATAGGGAAGAAAGGAGAAAGAGAGGCAGACTGTGGTGGTTGGAGTTGTGTGTCAATTTGGCTGGACCACAATTCCATGTGGTTTAAGCAATTGTGATGTGGGTTGTCCCCATGATGGGATCAGATGTCTATATTTTGAGCAGCCAGTCCATTGAAAGGGAGTTTCCCTAGGGGTGTGGCCTGCTTCTGGTATATTTATGGACACCTGGGAAAAGAGGCACTCTTCTGTGGATCAGGATCCTGTTGTGCTGCCTACAACTAAATGTCTGTGAGTGAGCAATCCACCATTTGGCCTGAAGATCTTGGACTCATATTCATTGGAATCGACAGCCAGTATACTGCCTGCCAACCTTGAGCTCGTCAGCCCCTGTAGCTGTGTGAGTCAAGAAATGCCTTGACATTTGATCCAAGAACTTTGGACTTGACAGCTTCTATAAGTGTGTGAGCCATTTTCCTAAGGTAAATTTCTTTCTCTCTCGCTCTCTCTACATAAGCTTTACTGGTTTTGATTCTCTAGAGAACCCAGTCTAGTACACAGACAGAGAATTTTTGATTTTATGCTTACCAAAATGCATGTAAATATACACTATTTTTCTTGAAATATTACTGAAATTTCATTCTAAATTAGAAGAAATCTCTTATCCAAAGATTACATATGATTCTATGATTATAATATGTTGGGGAAAATCCAAGATAGTGTTATGACTGCCTATCTTAATGTAGGCTATTTGAATACTCTAGTCTTGCAATATTTTAAAATTTGCCAATAGTGGCACCTGCAATATCAAGGACTTACTTTCAAGCTCTCAGATCCCTTTGTTTTGATCTCTTTTAATATTCCTCACAGTTTCCATTTCTTTTTTGAGCCTTGGGTTCCTGAAACCCAGTGCCAAACTGAAGATAGCCCCGCCCCCCTTTTGTGACAAAAAAGTTACAAACTGGAAAGAGGAACAAGACTATCCACTTGTAAAAATATTGACCACTGAAAACCTTATGAATAGCAGTGAAACACTTTCTGATATATACTAGAAAACTTTATGAATAACAGTGAAACAATGTCTGATGTAGTGGCAGAAAATGAGGCCCTCAGGTTGGAAGGCACTCAAAATACAACAGGAGAAGCTGTCTTCTCAAAGTAGAATTGACTTTAATGAAGTGTATGGAGTAATGTTTTTGGGACCTTCATTTGTTGATGGAGCATGACTCAAAATGAAAAGAAATAACTGCAAATGTTCATTAATAATTGGAATGTGGAATGTATGAAGTATGAATCTAGGAAAATTTGAACTTGTCAAAAATGAAATGAAATATATAAAGATATATATCCTAAGCATTAGTGAGCTAAAATGGACCAGTATTGGCCATTTTGAATCAGGAAATCATATGGTCTACAACACTAGGAATGACAAATTGAAGAGAAATGGTATCACATTCATAATCAAAAAGAACATTTTGATGTTCTTTTTTATTATGAATGTAATAGTACAATGTTGTCATTGATAGGATAATATCCACACACCTACAAGGAAGGTCAGTTAATACTATTGTTATTCAAATTTATGCACCAACCACTAAAGCCAAAGATGAAGAGATTGAAGATTTTTGCCAAATTCTGCAGTCTGAAATTGACCATACACGCGATCATGATATGCTGATAATTACTGGTGATTGGAATGAGAAAGGAGGAAACAAAGAAGAGTTACTGGTAATTGGAAAATATGACTTTGGAGATAGAAATAATGCTGGAGATCGCATGATAAAATTTTTCAAGACCAATGACTTGTTCATTGAAAATACCTTTGTTCAACAACATAAATTGTGTGTGGACCTTGCCAGATGGAATACACAAAGATGAAATCAACTACCTCTCTGGAAAGAGGTGGTGGAGAAGGTCAATATCATAGACCAGGAGCTGATTGTGGAACAGACCATTATTGCTCATATACAAGTTGAAATTGAAACTGAAGAAAATTTAAAACGTCCCACAAGAGCCAAATTATGACCTTGATTATATCTCACCTGAATTTAGAGACAATCTGAAGAATAGTTTTGATGCACTGAACACCAGTGATTGAAGACCAGATGAATTGTGGGATGACATGAAGAACATCATACATGAAGAAAGCAAAAGGTCATTAAAAAGACAAGAAAGGAAGAAAAGACCAAATGGATGTTAGAAGAGACTCTGAAACTTGCTTTTTAATGGAGAGTAGCTGAAGTGAATGGAAGAAATGATGAAATAAAAGAGCTGAATATAAGATTTCAAAGGGCAGCTTGAGAAGACAAAGTGAAGTATTGTAATGAAATGTGGAAAAACCTGGAATTAGAAACCCAAAAGGGAAGAATACACTCAGCATTTGTCAAGCTGAAAGAAGTGAAGAAAAATTCAATCCTTGAGTTGCAATATTGAAGGATTCTATGGTGGTGTAGTGCCTAAGGCATTTGACTGCTAACCAGAAGGCTGGCATTTCAAACCACCAGCCACTCCTCAGAAAGAAGACTAGGAAATCTACTTCTGTAGAGATACCGCCTCAGAAACCCAAGGAGGGTTCACTATGAGTTGAAACTGACTCGATGGCAGTGAGTTTTTTTTTTTTTTTTGTATGGGTAAAATATTGAATGAAGCAGGAAGCATCAAAAGAAAATGGAAGGAATACACAAAGTCACTGTAATAAATTGGTTAAGGTGCAGCCATTTCAGGATGTAGCATATATTCAAGAACTGATAGTGCTTAAGGAAGAAGGCCAAGCTGCACGGAAGGCGTTGGTAAAAAAACACGGCTCCAGGAATTGCCTGAATGCCCATGGAGATATTTCAACAAACGGATGCAACTCTGGAGCATACTGACAGGGAACTTCCAGAAATTCACACTGGATTCAGAAGAGGATGTAGAATAAGGGGTATCATTGCTAATGTCAGATGGATCTTGGCTGAAAGCAAAGAATACCATAAAGATGTTTACCTGTGTTTTAGTGACTATGCAAAAGCATTCAGCTGTGTGGATCACAACAAATTGTGGCTAACATTGCAAAGATGGGGAATTCCATAATACTTAATTGTGCTCACAGGGAAACTATGTAGACCAAGAGGAATATTTCAAACAAAACAAAGGGATAATGAATGGTTTAAAATCATGAAAGATGTGTGTTAGTGTTGTATCATTTCACCATGCTTATTCAATCTGTATCCTGAGTAAATAGACTGAGAATCTGGACTATATGAAGAAGGACATGGCATCTGGGTTGAAGAAAGACTCATTAACAGCCTGTGATATGCAGATAATATGACCTTGCTCACTGAAAGTTATAGTCATCGTGTTACTATTTTCTAGACCAGTATTCCTAAATTAGAAAGTGATAGTCATTGTGAACCAATCATCAGCTTATTCCTAATATTCTAATTTAGGAATACTGGTCTAGAAAATAGTAACAAACCAAACTCATATTTTCTTGAGTTCTTAACTTCACAAAGCTCCACAAGCTCCAGTCTGTCTCTGTATAATGAACATCAACAATTCTTCATTAACACAGGAAAAGGTGATATGGCAGGTGATGTTTGTGTGTCTTTTAGAGATAGAACAAAAAAGTAGCAGAGTGGTAGATATTACCAGAGCTTGAGCCAAGCCAATACCTTCTATCTGAAGGTGGAGAAGGTTAAATTTTTAGTAGCAATAGGATTATAAGAAGGTTCAAATTCCTGGAGGTCTTGCCACAGAGTTTTGGGGAGTATCTAATAGTTCTTAAACCATTTTAAATCATTTACAGCAATTAATGTGCTATTACATGTAATGCAGAAAATTTTAGATTGACTAATTTTACTTTCTGGGCATATTCTCCTTGTTCCACTTTTAAGGAGCTCTGGTGGTGAAGTGCCTAAGGAATTTGAGTCCTAACCAGAAGGTTGGTGGTTCAAACCCAGCAGCCACTCCATGGAAGGAAGACCAGGCAATCTACTTCTGTAAAGATATACCACCTTGAAAACCCAATGGGAGTCACTATGAGTTGGAATTGACATGATGGCAGTGAGTTTTTTTTTGTTGTTGTTGTTGTTGTTATTTCTCTACTTTTATCTCAGGAATTAAGCTCAGTATGTTTTTTCCTAAGACAATATCTTTAGGGTCCCATTTAGGATCAACATTTATTTAATTAAGTATATTCCTTTAGACCTTATTTTTTCTCATTGTTTTTGAATGTATAGGTATTTTGTGATAGCTTAATCACTTCTACACACTACCTCTTTCTATGAAGTAATAAAATTTGCCCTAAGCATTTTATTTCCTCTATATGTTCCTAATCATTTACAGTAGGTCAATTTAGGTTTAACAACTTAAATGTGTTTTAAAATTGGTCATTTTTCTTTTTCTACCTGTGAAAGTGTAGGTGTTAATTAATATCTGCTTGTCTTCTTTACTCCTTTGCTCTTGAGCCTGTACATAATTTTTTCATATTATATTCCTCAAGAGTTTCCCTTGAGGAGTCTTCCATGGTGAGATATGAAGACACTAAGACACAAATTTTATCAACCTTGTCATCATCGTATTGGATAATCTCACATAGAATATAACTTAGACTAGGATTTTATCTATGCTTTGTCCTGCATATGTCTTTTTAGAATCATTCATCTTAAATGTGCCTTTTTGACCATATGCCTCCAGGAAATGTATATACTTCCTTATATAAAAGCAAAACAAAATAAAATGAAAACCCACCACAAACAACAAAAATAACAGGAAAAAAATATAACCACAGCAAACCAAAGAAACAAAAAAGTGTCATCTTGAAAAGAACCAAATACTGCTTGAAGTATTTTTAGATTGATCTTCTTAGTCCTTCTGTTTGTAATTTTCTGAATATTCTGTGTGTTTGCCAACTACACTTATTAAATACTCTTTATCTGCAGTTTTGAGAGCTTTTTAATAGTTTCTTGGATCTGATTGTCCCTGTGAGCATAATTTTATTTTTCTCTGAGATTTTTTTCCCTCCACTTCTTTAGATCTTTTTAAGACCCCACACCTGCCATTAACTATTAATTAAACACAAACACACAGACACACACACATCTGGCTTTATTTCCTTTTATTTGGTTTTGCTAACCCATTGTTCTTATTCTGAATGAAAGATCCAGCTTGCATTTCAAAATAATGTAGTTACTTATTAATATTCTGAGCAAACGTAATTTCTAGAGTCAGAGAATTCAAATTTACAATCGCTTATAATGATTTTATTTTATTTCCCATTTCAACCTAAGAGGAAATATGAGCCTCTGTTTTTGAGTTGATTGACAAAAACAATGACTGTTATGAGGGCAAGGCTTGGATCTCAAAAATCAAAAGCCTTTGTGAGGATGTAAATAATTAACCATGATGAACTAATTTAGGAATACTGGTCTAGAAAATAGTAACAAACCACACGAGTCTAAGAATTTCTATTATTCACAGTTTCTCCTTTGTTCTTAGGATCAATTCAATATGAGATGTAAAGGAACAACAGTTGAGCATATGCTCCAATGCATTAAGGTTTAAAAGCTATGATAAATTGCAAAATGGACAAAATTTTTCACTGCTTCCTGTATTCACATTCTCTGTCTGATTTTTCAGGTTCTCTTAGTAGAGAGGTAGAGTCTACTCTCCCTCTTTGTGATGTTGGGCTTGCTTTGTGACTTCTTTTGGCCCATAGAATGCAGTGAAATAAATGATGGGCCAGTTCTGAGTCTTGACCTCAAGAAAGAAACTGCATGCTTTCCTGGAGCCCTACCATGAGAACAATATCAAGTACTTGAGCGGTATGAGAGACATGTAGAAAAGTGATAGTCATCATGAACCAATCATCAGCTTATTCCCAAAGATGTGAGAGAGCAGGTCAAAATCAGCAGAGACTCTATCTGACCCAAAACTGATACAGTTACAGTCCTGAGCCCAGCTGAGACTACTTCAATCTCCCAGTTGATCTGTAGAGTCCTGAGCAATAATAAATAATTACTGTTTTAAGTCATTGACTTTTAGATACTTTGTTTTGCAGCAAAATGGTAATAGTAGCTAATTAATACAGAGGATCATATATTAGAGCTCTATGGTCCAAGAAGAATTTAAATGGCCTTTGCAATTGAAGCTTTGAGACTACAGCCCTGATTGAAAAAAAGAAATATAATCGTTTCATCCACTAATACCTTAAAAGCTTATATACAGAAGCCCTGCCAGTTTTTTGGTGAGCTTTAATTGGAATTAAATGACTATCTAGCTTAGTCTCATTTTCAATATGAGAAAAGGCCAGGTTGTACCACTAGTCTAGGCAGATTAATGCTTGATTCTCTGTCAGTTAATGGCCCCTCTTTCCAAAGCAAGTATCTGTGTAAACAAGAGTGAGGGCTACAGAAACCTATCATCACATCACAAAAGATGTTTTATTTTTTCCTTGTATTACTTGGTCCCTTAGTTTCCTGCTTTTTCCCTATTTGTAAGGTTTCCCTCCCCCCCATGCTTTAGTCATTCTGAGTCAGTCTAATAATATCTCCTTGCCTTTCAAGCCTAAATCAATAGAAAATATGGACAGGAAACAGGCAGAAATCAAGGTATGTCTAGGATGGAAACTGCAGTTTAAATTAAAGGTCAAAATCCATCTTTGTACACTTCTACACTTAAATTGAAATTATGAACTCTGTCACTGGTAGAACATAGGCTTCCTCTGTAGATTGAGAAATGTCTACTCCAGAGACGTTTCTGTAAAGGAGGTAGCAGTGAGAGCGTACACTACTTGCATGCATGCACTTCAGAAGGAGAGATAACAAAGAGCTTGGTACTTAAGCACTGAACTCCAACATATTGCTGTTGTTGTATGGTGCTGTTGAGTCAGTTCCAACTCATAACAACCCTGTATACAACAGAACAAAACACTTCCTGGTCCTGCACCATCCTTGCAATAGTTGCTTGAGCCCATTGTTGCAGCTACTGTGTCAATCAATCTTATTGAGGGTCTTCCTCCTTTTTGCTGACCATCTACTTTACCAAGCATGATATCTTTCTCCAGAGAATGATCCTTTCTGATAACATGACCACAGAACGAGAGACAGAGATTCACCATCCTTTCTTCTAAGGAGCATTCCATCTATACTTCTTCTAAGACAGATTTGTTTGTTCTTCTGGCAGTCTATGGAATGAATATTCAGTATTCTTTGATAATACCATAATTCAAAAGCATGAATTCTTCTTTGGTGTACCTTATTTGTTGTCTGGCTTTTACACGCATATGAGGCAACTGAAAATACTGTGGCTTGGGTCAGGCATGCCTTCAAAGTGACACATTTGCTCTTTCATACTTTAAAGAGGTCTTTTGCAGCATATTTGCTACAAAACATGTTCCCCACTGATTCATAAAGAGTCCCATTGGGTTTCCAAGGCTGTAAATCTTTATGGAAGTAGATTGCCTCATCTTCATTCCATGGGGCAGCTGGTGGGTTTGAACCCCAGATTTTCTGGTTAGCAGCCAAATGCTTTATTCATCACACCATCAGAGCTCCCTGCACAACATATTAACCTAGTTGAATATGCAAAACATATTTGTTGTTGTTATGTACCGTCGAGTCAGACCCGACTCATAGCGACCCCTCCTTGGGTTTCCGAGGCAGTATCACTATGGAAGTAGATTGCCCAACCTTCCTTCCGAGGAGTGGCTGGTGGGTTTGAACCGCCAGTCTTCTGGTTAGCAGTCAAGTGCCTTAGGAAAAACATACTACTTTAGTTAAATTGGACATTGGTTCCCAGGATCTTATTAATTGGAGCTACATGTCCTTCTGTGGAAGAGGGAACAAAAATTTTCCTGTTGGGGCATGCAGTGGAAATCCTCTACCCTCCATGAAATATGTGCTGTAGGAGAATAAGCTTTTCCTCTTCGGAAAGGAAAGTTTTGTTAATGATAATAATGATTCTTAATATTTTGTTCAAAAGGTGTATGTATCAAATTTTTCAGAGCAATCATTACCAAGTTACCATTAGATTCTCATGGAGGTACTCCAAACATGATGTCTATTATATGAAAATGATATTAGACATACAATCAAATTTATCACAAATAAAGTTCAATAATTTGTATTCAGAAAATGCAGAAATCCATTACATTGATATGGAAGTAATAGTCCTATTTCCTGGGATGTGTGCTCCTTTTAAGTTGGACATGGCCTTGTGACTTTCTTTAACCAATGAAATATGAGAGGTAGTGATATGTGTAACTTCCCAGGTGAATCCTTTTGAAGCAGCATGTGTATCACTAGACCCTTTCTTATTCTTTGGTCATTCTATAAGCATGTGACAATACAGAATTTTCATCAGCTGAGGTCTCTGATGGAGTAAATTCCCCAATGAACTACATTGGACATACAACGTGAGTTAGAAATAAACCTTTGTTTAAACCATTTAGATTTCAGGGTTGTTGGTTACCTCAGCATAACTTGCTCTGTCTTGATTTCTATTCCATAAAAATACCTAAGGCCACTATAAATTAGTACCACCATGGGTTTTTGTTATGTTAAGAACAGGAGCCATGGTGTACAATGATTAAGCACCCATCTTCATGGGAAGAAAACCTGGCAATCTGCTTCTGTAAAGATTACAGCCTAGAAAACCCTTTAGAGTAGTTCTGCTCTGTTGCATGGGGTCACTATGAGTCAAAATTGACTTGAGGGCATGTAACAACAACTTAGTGCATTTTGTTTTTTGTTACTAAATATTGGAAGAATGGTATTCTGTGATTGAGAGTGGAGAAATACTTGGAAAAATTACAGCATACAGCATATAGTAATTTTAAATGAGCAATTAACTCTAGGAAAATAGTCTGGAAAACAGAATATTAGTCATGTATATTAGCTGTAGGAACTCTGGTGGCACAATGCCTAAGGCCCTTGACTGCTAACCAGAAGGCTGGCAGTTCAAACCCACCAGACACTCCTTGAAAGGAAAGTTGGGCAATCTACTTCCGTAGTGATACTGCCTCGGAAACCCAAGGAGGGGTCGCCATGAGTCAGGTCCGACTCGAGGGCACATAACAACAACAACATATTAGCTATTGGCTGTAATTGACAAGGCATTATAAAGAAGAGATGAGTCTAGAAAAGAATTTGCTGTTGCTATCTCAAAGATTGGAATGAAGGAAAGTAGATCAGTATTTTGGGACTTGTAGGGTTGGAAACATTTGTTTGCTAACCGGAAGTCAGTGGTTCAAATGCACTGCTCCGCAGAAGGAAGATGGAGGAATGTACTTCCATAAAGATTTACATACAGCCTTAGAAATCCTATGGGGACCGCTATGAATCAGAATGGCAGTGAGTTTGGTTTTGGTTTGGAGGGTTCAAAAGGCATTTGTTTCTCTTATTTTATGTTTGTAAATTCATTTATTTATCATTGTAGTTTTGAAAACTTTTGTTTATTTATTTTGAGGTTGTGATGTTAAATGTAATTAAAAATTTTAAATTGTCATATCTTCCAGGAAAATTGAACTTTTTGGCGTGAGATAACTCTCTTTATTGCTAATAATGCTTTTTGTCTTAAAGTCAATTTTTTTAAATCAACTTTTTATTGTGATTTGGGTGAAAGTTTACAGAGTAACTTGATTTTCCATTTAACTATGCACACACGTTTTGTTTTGTGACATTGATTACAATCCCCATAATGCAACATCACTCTTCCCACTTCCTCCCTGTGGTTACCATTTTCCTTTTTTTCTCCCTTATCCATACCTGCTCTGAGCTTTACCCCTGGACAAATGCTGCCCTTTTGATTTATTAAGTTTGATTGTTCTAAGAAGTGCATACCTCTCTGTTGTTATTGTTCACCTCCTAGCCTTGTCTATTGTATGGCTGAAAGTTGAGCTACAGGAATGAATTCAGTTCCTAACCTGAAGGGTGATTCTGAGGTTCCACCAGTCTCTATCAGACCAGTAAACCTGATCCTTTTATATTATTTTGATATCTGTTCCATATTTTTTCTCCCACTCTATCCAGGATGTCCTATTTTGATCCCTTTCAGGGTGGTTGGCAGTGGTAACTTGGCACCATCTAGTTCTTTTGGTCTCAGAGTCATGGAGGCTGAGGCTCATATGGTCCATTCATCCCGTTGACTAATTATTTTCATGTATCTTTGATTTTCATCATTCTTCTTTGCTCTGGAGGATAAGAGACCAATAATTGTACCTTAGATGGCCTCTCACAAGCTTTTAAGACTCCAGTTACTACTTATCACAGTAGGAAGGAGTCTATATTATATCAGCCAATTTTTCCTTAAACTCAAGCAGTAAAATGGAGTTCTTTGGCCAACAAAGATGTACTTAGTCTCAATCACAAGGAGATAATTAAACCAGGAGAATGGCTGTTGCACCCATTTTGTTAAAACCGCTAACTCAGCTAAGGTATCTTAGCATAAAGGTCCATCTAAGAATGTGGTTTCAATAAATCTTAAATCATAAAATACAGCTTAAGGAAACAACACCAAATATGTGGTCCTTCCACTTAAGCCTGTTAAGTTGCAGGATCCTGTAATTAAATTGAGAAAGAAAGAGAACGAAGAGGGTGAAAAAGCAAACAAATATAGAAATACCTAAGAAATAAGTCTAGAAAAAATTGTGAGTATAGTCCTGTCAGGGACTGACAGGAACAATGAAGTAGGAAGTCTTTGATGTTTTTAAGAGAGTTGTATTGTAAAAGATATAACAAAGACTAAAATTTTCTCAAAAATTCTAAAAATATCATTTCAAGATTTGAAATTGCTATTGAAATTAGAACATTCTACAGGTAATAAACAGGTTAAGAAGTCTGTTCTTGTGCCTAATTTGTATGTGTTTAAGTAGAATAATGGAGAAAATATAATTTCTCAGATGGCGAGGCCAAGGAACAAATGAACAATGGCGAACTTCTCCTGAGGAGCAGAAATGGGAACTAATTTAAAAACATCTTCCATCCAGGTTAGGAGGATCTTGAAATATCTTCTTAGAGGGATTTTAGAATGCTATAAGAACTGACTATTGGGCATATGTCCCATTTTTCCATTCTCCAAGTTGAAGTCTTTATTGTAGTTATATTTTATCTCTCCATTAGATCTGAGGGATTGGGGAGCATTTATTTGGTCTGAGATTCCATACTAAAGAAACATGAATGTTTGATCCCTTCCTTACACCATACACAAAATTAGTTTTTACATGGAATAGATATGAAAATTTAAAAATGATAATCTTCTTTAGATTGAGATCACAACTTCTTTTTCTTTTTTTGGTCCCAGATTGTCAAATTACTAAGAACTTGACCTAGGACATTTTAGATGGAACATTTTAAGGTGGGAATCAAAAGCCGACCAATTAATTGTTAGGATTAATGATGTTTGGTCACAACAGTGGCATGAGTGTTGTGTTGTCACTGTTAGGTGTTGTTGAATCAGTTCCAACTCATACTGACCCTATGTACAATAGAATGAAATGCTGCCTGGTCCTGTGCCATCCTCACAACAGTTGCTATGTTTTAGCCAATCATTACAGCCATTGTGTCAATCCATCTCATTGAGGGTCTTCCTCATTTTTGCTGACTTTCTACTTTATTGAGCATGATGTTCTTCTCCAGGGATTGGTTCCTGCTGATAACATGAGTGATGTAGTACAGGAAAATAATTAGTCCTTGAAGTTAATCTTAATTGATTTAGGTGCTGGAAGTCATCAATCTGTTTCATTCACCAATTAATTTCTGGTTGGGTAAAAAGGGAAGTTGCCCTAGATACTACATCATTAAGTACATGTGAATTGGAGTAAAGGAATTGTGGCAGATTTTGTTCTGTAATCCTAAACAAGTAATCCTTTACAACTGCTACATCTGACTGGACAGATGGTGCAATTCAGGCTTCATATGTTCCCGTACCAGAGGATGAATTAACATAGGAGAATATTTAGAAATAAAACATAAACCATGATATAGTTTCACAGAAGCCATACAGAAAAAAGAAAGAAAGAAAGAAAAGCAAACTTGTAAACACTGTGCTAATGACTCAAAAACAAATGCAGCTTTAAACTACAAAAAGCTGCTTTTGGAAAAATCAACCTTGAAGTGGAATATGCTTTGATTGCCTAAAGCTAAATTGTCTGGCTGCAAACTCAAGGAAAGAAAAATATAGTAACATTTTGTAGATATCAGCATAACTTCTGACATGTCAGTCTGCCAATGAAGCTTGAATAAATGCCATTTGAGTTTCTGTTAGGGGTTAGGATAGCCTTTAACAGAAGCATATTTAGCTTAGACAAACCAGAAGACAAAAGCATAGAGTCTGTTGAAAGAGAATCTTTTATGCTGCAAATATGTACAGAAATGGATGAAATGAAGATACTTTGAAAACTGAAATCATTTTGATAAGAGGAGTATAAACTAAGAATTTTTGTTTGTTTGTTTTTTAGAATAACAGCGTAGGTACCATTTAAATATACGGCCAAGTTCACATGATAGTTAGTTCACACTATACCTCTTCATTTTCATTTGTCTTGGCCGTTTTCCTCTCTTTTTTCTCCATCATCAATTATTCTCTTCCTACTGGGAAATTCCCATTATTATATAAGTATTCTGTAATATTTATCAACATATCTTTCACGTACATCTTCAATCACCTGCCTATTTCTTTGTTTAACTTTATGCCCAAATTCCCCAAACTGTTGTCTATATTCACTGTCTCCACTCTCCTTAATCAGTCTAGCTTTGCATGCCTCCTGTTACACAAAAACTGCTGGTTTCATGATCATAAATAGCTTCCATGTTGCTGAATCTTAAAGTTTATCTTAATGGCTGTATCAGTAGCATTCGACACAGAAGACTATCTGAACTCTTCCTGAAAATATTTTTTTCACCAGATCTCTGGGAAATCTCTTGTGCCTTCTTCCATCCCACTGGCTACCCTCATTTAGTGTCTTTCTGGTTTCTTCTCATCTACCTGACTCATCATTATAGTGTCACAGGGTGCAACACTTGAATCTTTTTTGTGTTTTTCAGTAACAGCTTTCTAAGTGACCTCACCACTGCTCACCAGAAAAGAGCAGATAATTATTTGTGTTTTATTGACTATGCAAAGGAATTCTACTGTGTGGTTCATAACAAATTATGAATAACTTTGTCAAGAATTAGAATTCCAGAACACTTATTTATATTCTATACATAGACTAAGAGGTAGTTGTTAAAATAGAACAAAGGCATACTGCATGCTTTAAAATCAGGAAAGTTTTACATCAGGGTCATATCTTTTCATAATAGTTACTCAGTCTGTATCTGAGCAAGTAATTTGAGAAGCTGGACTGTGTGCTTGCTGAAAGAGAAGAGGACTTGAAGCACTTAATGATGAAGAGCAAGGACTACAGCTTTCAGTATGGATTACATCTCAATTTAAAGAAAACAGAAATCTTTACAAATGGCTCAATAAGCAACATCATAGTAAATGGAGAAAATCTTAAAGTAGTTAAGGATTTCATTTTACTAGTACCACAATCAATGCATATGGAAGCATCAGTCAAGAAATAAAATGAAAATTGTATTGGGAAAATCTGCTGCAAAAGACCTCTTCAAGTTCTTAAAAAACAAAGATGTCACTTTGAGGATTAAAAGTGAAAGCTTGATGATGACTAAGGAAGACCAAAGAAGAACTGGTGTGTTCAAATTATGGTTGTTGGTGGAGAATGTAGACTATACCATCAACAAATCTGTTGATAAACAAATCTGTCTTGGAAAAAGTAAAGCCAGATATTCCCTAGAAGTGAAGATGGCATTTTGGGCATATCAGGAGGGATCAGTCTGTGGAGAAGCACATCATTCTTGGTAAAGTAGAAGGCCAGTGAAAAAGAGGAAGACATTCAAAAGGATGGATTGACATAATGGGCTCAAACATAGCAATCATTTTGAAGATGGCACAGTTCTGGGCAGTGATTCCTTCTATTGTACATAGGGTTGCTATGAGTTGGAGCTTGATGACACCTAACAACAACAGGTGACCACATTCTACAGTTTCTGGCTCCCACACCTCTTCTCCTACCCAGTTTGCTTTACTCTCTGCATTTTAATCAGCCTGGTCTTCTTGCTGTTGAAACAATACACACATACGTACTTTAGAATTTTTGCACTTGTTTCTTATGCCTTTCCCCACACCAAAAAAAAAAAAAAAAGGAAGGAAAAAAATCTCCAAAACTCAGCTCATAATTTTCTTTATTTCTCTGCTAATGTCTGATTCATAATACTTTTTACATCCAGATATAGATCTTTTTGGGAGCTCTGGTAGCATAGTGCCTAAGGCACTTGACTGCTAACCAGAATACTGGCGGTTCAAATCCACCAGCCACTCCTTGGAAGGAAGATGGGGCAATCTACTTCTGTAGTGATACTACCTTGGAAACCCAAGGAGGGGTCACTATGAGTTGGGTCCAACTCGACGGCATATAACAACAACAACAACATAGATCTTTTTGAAGTTATTTTGATTTACAGTCATTTATAATTGTGCCCAGTAATATATAAAATAATAGTTAAATTATGCTTTAAAACATTTGTTTTAACTCAGTTAAAATCCAAGTGTTGCAGCTTGGACTTTCAGTGTGTTTGCTCTGCACTTGTAACCTTGAACTCTGATTTAAAAAAAAAGAAAGAAAGAAAAAAAGAAACAAAACGCTTTACATAGGATCTGAGGGAGTAAGATGACCCTGCCGAGCCAATCAGATAAATCAATTGAAACTCAATGACTAGTGGGGTGCTATGTTGCAGCCAGATCACAGCCAAAACTACATGTGAGAACATGCCAAACTTCTCTCTTTGATCTTTCTTGGGTAAAAAAAAATATCAATTATTATTAAAAGAGAGAGATGATTTAGAAATGAGTCAAAGTCTTTCATAAATTATCCTTTATGTAAACATCCCCTTAGAGAGATAAGTGTAGTGTTGGTATCTTAATGTAAATATACCTTTTACAGATATTAAGCTGACTATACAATTGGTCAATATCAGTGATCTCTTTTCTTTCTGAATATTCCTTATAAAAATCCGTAAATGAAAATTTGAGCAATGTGTTTTTTCTGGAAGCTATTTTTTTATTTGTTTCCTGAATAAAACACCGCCTCTTAGTGCTTTTTTTTTTTTTTTTTTTAATCGTCAGGACTACTGTTTATTTATTTATCTAACTGGATCCTTTCCCACTTCTCTCTCTATATTTTAGTTATCTGCTTTCTTTGTTACTTATTAATTTATTCTATGACAGCTTTGTTTATATATAATTCACACTACACAACTACTCATTTAAAATAGCTTTTAGTACAGGTAGTCCCTGATTTTATGACAAGGTTCTTTTCATAGGAGTCCATTGTAACTTGGCACTGATGTAAGTTGAACACCTCATTTTCCTTTTATTTTTTTTTAGTTTTCATTATTATTGTTTTTATATCAATATCTTTATAAATATAATCTTTATTTGTCTTTACAAAACAAAATAAACTCACTGCTGTCGAGTTGGTCCTGACTCATAGTGACCCCTCCTTGGGTTTCTGAGGTGGTATCTTTATGGAAAAAGTTGCCCCATCTTCCTTCTGAGGAGTGGCTGGTGGGTTTGAACTGCCAGCCTTCTGGTTAGCAGTCATATGCCTTAGGCACTACACCAACAGAGCTCCTTTATTTGTCTTTGGATGTTCGAAACATTACTTCTAAACTTACAGATATGATGATATCAGCAAATTATGTGCTGTAACGTGGTATGTAGTACATATTATTAATGACATGATATATAACAACAAAAAAAGAATGAAGTAAGTGTGGTTTGTCATACTCGAATACATCATAAATTATCATAACTTGGGGACTACCTGTATTTCACAGATTATGCAATCATCACTACAATCAACTTTAGAAGATTTTTCATCTTACCAAAGAAACCCCTGTACCTTTTCCTAGTTTCTTCCCCCTTTCCTTTCTACAAATACCTACTTTTTTTTTCACTATGAATATGCTTATTCTGCATATTTTATACAAATGGTTTCACACAATATGTGTTTTTTGTGACTATCTTTCATTTAGCTTAATGTTTTCAAGGTTCATTTATATTGTAACATGTAGCAGTACTTCCTGCCCTTTTATTGCAGAATAATATTTCATTATATGAATATACCACACTTTATTTATTAACAGATGGACATTTGTTTATCTTCTATTTTTTCAAATTATAAATAAGGTTTCAATTTTTGTGTGTACATATATTTTTATTTCTTTTGGGTATATACCTAGAAGTGGATTACAGGGTTACAAGGAGACTCTATATTTAACCTTTTGAAGAACTTCCCAACTGTTTCCAAAGAAGATGCATCACTTTAATAGTACCATATGGCAGTTCCAATTTCTCTACATTCCGGTATTTTTTACTATCTGTCTGTTTGATTATAGGCATCTTAGTGTTGCAAATTTGGAAGACAGCTACATGGCCAACTGACTGGAAGAAGTCCATATTTGTACCCGTTCCCAAGAAAGGTGATCCCAAAGGATGTTGAAATTATTAAATAATATCATTAATATCGCATGCAAGTAAAATCTTACTAAAGATAATTCAAAAATGGTTGCAGCAGTATATTAACAGAGAACTTCCAGAAATGCAAGCTGGATTCAGAAGAGGATGTGGAATGAAAGATATCATTGCTGATGTCAGATGGATCTTGATTGAAAGCAAAGAATACCAGAAAGATGTTTACTTATGTTTTACTGACTATGCAAAAGCATTTGATTGTATGGATCATAACAAATTGTGGATAACATTGAGAAGAATGGGAACTCCAGAACACTTAATTGTACTCATGAGGAACCTAATATAGACCTGTATATATGGACCTCTATACATAGAGGCTGTCGTTCAAACAACAAGGGAATACTGCATGGTTTAAAATCAAGAAGGGAGTGCATCAGAGTTGTATCCTTTCACCATACTTACTCAATTAGTATGCTGAGCATATAATCCAAGAAGCTGAATTATATGAAGAAGAATATGACATCAGTATTGGAGGAAGACTCATTAACAACCTGAAATATGCAGGCAACACAACTTTGCTTGCTGAAAGTGAGGATGATTTGAAGCACATACTGATGAAGATTGAAGACTATAGTCTGCAGTGTGGATTACACCTCAATAAAAAGAAAACAGAAATCCTCACAACTGGACCAATAAACAACATCACAATAAATGGAGAAAAGACTGATGTTGCAAGACACTTCATATTACTTGGTTCTACACTCAATGCCAATGGAAACAGCAGTCAAGACATCAGACAACATATTGCACGGGCAAACCTGCTGCAAAAGACCTTTTTCAAGTGCTGAAGAGCAAATATGTCTCCTTGAAGACTAAGGTGCACCTGACACAAGCTGGGCAATGAATAAGGAAGAACGAAGAAGAGTTGATGCTTTTGAGTTGTGGTGTTGGTGAAGAATACTGTGAATACTGTGGACTGCTAAAAGAACTAAAGTATCTGTCCTGGAAGAAGTGCGGCTGAAGGCTTCTTGGAAGTGAGAATGGCCAGACTTCATCTCACTTACTTTGGTCATGTTGTCAGAAGGATCCATTTCCTGGAGAAGTATATCATGCTTAATAAAGTGGTAGGTTGACAAAAAAGGGTAAGGCCCTCAACAAGATGGATTGACACAGTGCCTGTAATGATGGGCTTGAGTATAGCAAGGACCATGAGTCTGGAACAGGACTGGGCAATGTTTCATGAATCAAAGGCAATGCAATGGCACCTAATAACAATAGCAACAATGTTGCAAAGTGGTTATCTTATCACACTTTTGATTTACATTTTCCAGGAAATCTGGTGGCATAGTTAGTGCCTAAGGCATTTGACTGCTAACCAGAAGGCTGGTGGTTCAAATCCACCATCCACTCCTCTGAAGGAAGGTTGGACAATGTATTTCTGTAGTGATACCACCTCAGAAATCCAAAGAGGGGTCGCAATGAGTTGGATCCGGCTCCATGGCAGAGAGTTTGGTTTTTTGGATTAATATAGAATATCTTTTTATGCGCTTATTGACCATTTGTGTATTTTCTTTGTAGACATGTCTGTTGAGGAACTTTTCTTATTTTTAAATTGGTTATTTGTCCTTGTATTATTGAGTTATAAGAATTATCTATGTAATGTAGATATATGTCTCTTATTAGATATGTAATTTGCAATTATTTTCTCCCATTTTGTGGGTTCTTTTTGATGAAGTTCTTTGAAGCTCAAATATTTAAAATTTTGATGAAGTCAAATTTATCTATTTTTTATTGTTGTTACATGTGCTTTTGATCTTCTCTAAGATTCAAGATTGCAAACGTTTAGACCTGTGTTTTCTGCTAAGCGTTTTATAGTTTTAGCTCTTACATGTACCTCTTTGATCCATTTTGAGTTAATTTTTGTATATTGTGTTAGATAGGGGCTCAACTTAATTCTTTTGCAAGTGGATAGCTACTTGTTCCAGTATAATTTGTTGTAAAGACTATTCTTTCCCCATCGGGCTGTCTTGGCA
>NW_006921852.1:3087665-3114429 GCF_000298275.1 Orycteropus afer afer
TAAACTTTAGAATAGTAACCCGTTGCTGCTAGGTCAAATTCTGATTCATAGCACAAACCGCTTGTGCCACCTAGGGACTTCTTTATTCTGATAAAAAAAAAAAAAAAAAAACCAAACAAACAAACATACTGCCGTTGAGTCAGATCCGACTCATAGGGACCCCTCCTTGGGTCTCCAAGGGGGTATAACTATGGAAATAGATTGCCCAACTTTCCTTCTGCAGAGTGGCTGGTGGGTTTGAACCACCAGCCTTCTGGTTAGCGGTCAAGTGCCTTAGGCACCATGTCAAGCTCCACTAATTGCTCATTGTGAACATATAAATGTTTTAAGCATTTGTTAGTTGCTAATATTAATAAATGTGGAGTAAACTCTACCAGAAGACTCAATAGATAATGCATTTCCAAATTAATGTTTTATATGACAGAGTTATTGATTGTTAGTCAATTGGATATTGGAGAAAATTTATCAAAATAAAGGTAAGATCTTAGAGTATTTGACCTTATACCAGATTCAGGTCATTCCTAGTACACCAGTCCTTATATCATCTGTATATTTAAAAATACTCATATTTCTACTATTCATAGCTAGGGTATATATACAAATTATAGTCTCTAAGTCTTAATTTGAGTCATCACTAAGACTCAAATTAAGAGTAATGAGAAGCAAAATCCATCTCTGTTTTATACTACTAGAAATGAAATGTTCTATCTATACAGAACATTTCTGCTGAGTCTGACCTTGCAAAGATACTAATGTGCAAGTTCTGCTTCAGCATCAGTAATTGGGAGTGAATATTAAGTTTGATACAGAAATGTGTCAACCCAGAGAGTAAAGGGCAATAAAAATATCAATAAACAGAGAAACAAATTCTTCATATGATGCCCAACAAGACTTTTTCCCAAGTTGACTAAGCAAGGCATGAAGTAGGATGATTTCGAAAGTGAGGGACCAAGGACATGCAGCTTAAAGAAGCCCTCACTCTTAGTTGCTGCCAAGTAAGGGCAAAGGAGTACCATATGTAAGAGTAGAGACACAGGGCTTTTTGCCTCAGATTTAGACAATCAGTACTTCAGTGGAGGAGTGGAGCATTCTGTAGGTGAGCTTAGAGAGCACAGTATAGTGATACATTTCTGGGATCTTTACAAAGATGGTGGAGGTGGCATTCATGCTATTTATAATGGTAAAATTATCTGGAATGATCACCTTGTAATTTATAACAAAGTGCTGCCATCTCCACTATCCATTTCCAAAACTTTTTTAACACCCCAAACTCAATATGCCTTCATCAATAATTCCCCCTTTCTTTCTTTTCCAAGTGCCTAGTAAACTGTAATAAACTTAGGTCTTTATGTATTTGTCTGTTCTAGACATTTTATGTAAATAGCATCATATAATAATTGCCCTTTCCTGTTTAATTCATTTTACTGAGTATAATGTTCTCAAGGTTTATCCATGTTCAGCATATATCAGAACTTTATTTCTCTTTATGGCTGATATAATATTCAATTGTATGTATACACCACATTTTGTTTAATTAGCTATTATTATTTTACCCTTTTGACTATTGTGAATATAATGATGCAAGGAACATTGATGTACATATTTGAGTCCCTGATTTCAAATCTTTTTGGAATATATCTAGGAGTGGAATTGCTGAGTCATACATATAGTAATTTGAGTTGCCATATTGAAGGATTCTATAAGCAAAATGGGAGCTCTGGTGGTGTGGTGCCTAAGGCATTTGATTGCTAACCAGAAGGCTGGTGGTTCAAACCCATCAGCCACTCCTCAGAAGGAAGACTGGGCAATCTATTTTCATAGAGATACCTCCTCGGAAACCTAAGGAGGGATCGCTGTGAGTTGGAACAGACTGCACTGCAGTGAGTTTATTATGAGCAGAATAGTGAATGAAGAAGGAAGAATCAAAAGAAGATGGAAGGAATACTGTACCAAAAAGAACTGGTTGATGTTCAACCATTTCAGGAGGTAGCAGTTGATCAAGAACTGATAGCACTGAAGGAAGAAATTTAAGCTGCACTGAAGGAACTGGCAAAAAAAAAAAAAAAACAAGGCTCCAGGACTAATGGCATACCAATTGAGATGTTTCAACAAACAAGTGCAGTGCTGTAGGTGCTCATTAATTTATGCCAACAAATTTGGAAGACAGCTACCTGACAACCAGCTGGAAGAGATATATATTTGTGCCTATGCCAAAGAAAGGTGATCCAACAGAATGTAGAAATTATTGAACAATATCATTAATATCACACACAGGTAAAATTTTTGCTGAAGATAATTCAAAAACTGTTGCAGCAATATATTGACAGGAAACTTCCAGAAATTCAAGCTGCATTCGGAAGAGGCTGTGGAATGAGAGAGTATCATTGCTGATGTCAGATGGGTCTTGGCTGAAAACAAAGAATACCAGAAACATGTTTACCTGTGCTTTATTGACTATGCAGAGGTGTTTGACTGTGTGGATCAAAACAAATTATGGATAACATTGTAAAGAATTGGAATTCCAGAACACTTAATTGTGCTCATGAGGAACTTGTACACAAACCAAGAGGCTGTCATTCAAACAGAACAAAGGGATACTAAATTGTTTAAAATCAGGAAAAGTGTGTGTCAGAGTTGTGTTCTTTCAGCATACTTAATCTCAATCTTTATGCTAAACAAATAGTCCACAAAGCTGGACTATATGAAGAAGAAGAGACATCAAGATTGGAGGAAAACTCATTAACAACATGTGATATGCAGATGAAACAACCTTACTTGCTTATAGTGAAGATGACTTGAAGGACTTACTGATGAAGATCAAATAATCCAGCCTTTGGTATGGATTACCCCTCAGCAAAATTAAAACAAAAATCTTCACAACTGGACCAGTAAGCAATATGATGATAACTGGAGACAAAGATTGAAGTTGTCAGGGATTGCATTTTATTTGGAAGTAGCAGTCAAGAAATCAGAGGATGTGCTGCACTGGGCAAATCTGCTTCAAAAGACCTTTTAAAAGTGTTAAAGAGGAAACATGTCAATTTGAAGAGTAAAGTGCACCTGACCCAAGCCATAGTATTTTCAATCACAATATACATGTGAAAGCTGGACAATGAATGAGGAAGAACAAAGAAGAATTGATGCCTTTGAATTGTGGTGTTGTCAAAGAATACTGAAAATACCACGGACTGTCAGAAGAACGAAAAAATCTGTGTTGGAAGAAATACAGCCAGAAGGCTCGTTGCAAGCAAGAATGGCCAGACTTCATCTAGTATAATTTGGTCTAGTTGTCAGAAAGGACCAGTCCCTGGAGAAGGATATCATGCTTGGTAAAATAGAGGATCAGCAAAAGTGGGAAAGACCCTAAAGGAGATGGGTTAACACAGTGACTACAACAATGGTAGCAAGTATTCTGAGAATAGTTCAGGACCAGGCAGTGTTTCATATTATTGTACATAGGGTCCCTATGAGTCAGAACTGATTTGAGGGACCATAACAACAACAATAATATGGTAATTCTATGTTTAACTTCTTGATGATCTACCAAACTTTTACATGGTGGCGGCACAATTTCAGATTCCCACCAGTGGTGGTTGCAGGTATAATTTTTCCACATACTATGTAACACTTGTTAATTGCTGTTTCTTTTGTGTTTAAATAATAGTCGTCTTAATGAGTGTGACCACAACCTGTCTCTTAGTTTGTCATACTGTAGTGGTTTGCATGTTGCTACAATGCTGGAAGTTATGCTACTGGTATTTCAATTACCAGCAAAATCATCCATTGTGAATAGATATCAACAGAGCTTCCAGATTAAAAGAGATGAGAAAGAAAAGCCAGGTGATATATTTCTGAAAATTAACCCATGAAAACCCTGTGGATCACAGAATATTGTCTGAAATTTCAACTTTCTTACTTTGTCACCAGGAGTAACAAATTGTTGGAGAAAGACATGAGATTTGGTAAGGGTGGGACAGTGAATAGGGTAAGCCCTCAAAGAGATGGATTGACCCAATGGACAAAACAATGGACTCAAAGGTGTCAATGGCCATGAAGATGACACATGACTGGGCAATGTTTTGTTCTGTTATACATGAGGTTTCCATGAGTCAGAGCCAACTTGATGGCAAATAACAACAATCACAGCAAGTGGATGTGAAGTTATATATCATGTACTTTAGATTTGTATTGCCCAGATAACAAATGACATTGAGCCTCTTTTTATTTGCTTATTTGCCATTTGTATATCTTTTTGCCAATTTATATATTTTTTTTTTGAGAAATGTCTATTCATGTCATTTGCCTATTTTTGAAAATGGGTTGTTTGTCTTTTACTTATTCAGTTGTAGGAGTTCTTTATATATTCTGCATATTAAACCCTTATCAGGTGTATTGTTGTTGTTGTTATGTGCCATTGTCATGTACCTGACTCATAGCGACCCCTCAGGTTTCCCAGGCAGTATTACTACGGAAGTAGATTGCCTCATCTTCCTTCTGAGATCAGGTGTATAGGTCACAATATTTTCTCTCCTTCTGTGTAGGTTGTCTAAGGGACCCCTGGTGGCACAAGGTTTGAAGCACTCAGCTGTTAATTGAAAGTTTAGTGGTTTGAACCTACCAGCTGCTCCACTGCTCCATAAGAATAAGATGTGGCAGTCTGTTTCTGTAAAGATTTGCAGCCTTGAACACCCCGTGGGCAGGTCTACTCTGTTCTATAGGCTTGCTATGAGTTGGACTTGACTCAATGGCAATGGATTTGAGTTTGGTATTTTGTAGGTTATCTCATCACTTTCTTCATAAAATTTTTTGATGCAAAAAAGAGAATTACATACATACATATCTAGCTAGGGAAGTAATTCTTAACTAAGATCCAAAGAGCATAACATATTATAGAAAATATTTCTTTCAATAATTAAGATCATCAGGACTAAAATTCTCTATATAAATGAATATCCCAAAATCAAAGTTAAAAGATAATTCACAAACATGAACAAAATGTTTTTCATGACTAAAACACAAAGGAAAATTATCTAGAAGGAATTTCACAATTGGACAAAGACCACAAGCAGGCAAAGCACAGAAGAAACTGAAATGCCCAAAAGATACTATGAAAGACAGGTAATTTCAGTATTAATCAAGATACAAATTAAAATAACAATGAGATACAATTTCATACCTATTACACTGGTGAATTTTGAATTTGATAGAATAATTGTTGCTGTCATGTGGGAAATAGAATATTCTCATATAAAGATGTTTTAGTTAAAATTACTGTTTTGGAGAATAATTCTGCAATAACTAGATTTGCAAATATCTATATCTTGGTGATTCTACTTCAAGAATACTTCTCTCCATGCACAGTTCTCTCTCTCTCTTTCTATATCTAGCTACTCACCTACACACACACACACACACACACACACACACACATACATGCATACACATGCTACACACTATACCCACAAACTCAAACACCCATATGAATTTTGGGTCAGGTTCAAGAAAACTGGTAGAGAATATTTATTTCAGCATTTTCTTCCATAGTAAGTAAAAGTTATGAACAACATACAGATAATAAGACAATGGAAAAAAATTGTGATTTAGTCATATAATTGAATACTATGAAGAAAATAAACCATGTGCAAATTTAAACACAAAATCTTAAAATAATAATGTTTAATGGAAAAGCAAGTTGCAAAATTATATTCACAGTATATTAACATTAAGGTACAATTAAAATATACTGCATATTGCATTTGGATATATGAATGTCTATCCTGATTTGAACTCAAGACAACTATTTCAAATAGGGCTTATCTCTTGATTAAAAAAAAAAAAAGAGTAAATGGAATGGGTGATAATTTTCCTATATATCTTTTATATTTTGCTCTTAAAAAATGAAATCTTGGTACTGAATATCTGATCAAATGGGGGAAATGTGGAACAGAATTAAAATTCTCATAGAATTCAGGCTTTCTGGAACCATTCACAGTGAATGAACCCTTGAAACTATTGCCCTGAGATAATCTTTAAAATTATACATTAAACCAACAATATCCCCTGAAAACTTCTTTAAGCCAAACAACCCACCTGCTGCTGACTCATGGAGAACCTGTTGGACAGAATAGAAACATTGACATTTTGGTTAGCAGCCAAACACTTGAACCAGTCCACTACCAGAGCTCCTTAAGCCAAACCACAGGTTAGCTTAATTAGTGAAGAATGCTCAGTCATTGTGCTGTTCTGAAGAACTATCTATATGGGATCACAGTAGCAACTTGAAAGGTTTGATAGAAACTTTAGGGTAGAGTGAGTCAATGGGAGAGAAAGAATTTAGAAAAGGAAGGTGAAAATGGTTATACAGCTTAAAGAATGTAATCAGTGTCATTCAGTTACACATGTAGAAATTGCTGAATTGATGTATATATGTTCAGCTGTGTATAATTTCAACAATAATCAAAAAAATGAAATCAGAAGCAAGAACATTTGTTAAATCTGGATGGTGTGCACAAGAGTTTCTACTATATAATGTTCTTTATCTTTTAATCTGATGTATTTTGTAATTAAAATAAAAAATATCTTTAATTAAAATTGAATTACATTTTTATCTTATGAACCTATATCTTGCTATCTTACAATGTCATTGCTCTCTGGCTCCAAGCTAATTCTCTGAACTGCAAATGATGTTAGCCATGATCTGAAGCCCCCAGATTATACTAAAGTCTAGTCTTCTTTGTATTTGCATGCCAAATTTGGAGAAGGCAACTATAATCTGTAAGAATTTACTAGACAGTATTTATAATGAGTTCAGGTCAACACAGGCATTTCATATGCAGGGCTGGGGAGAGTGTTCTCCTGGGCTACACTGTTTGCTTTTTCATTTATTGAGCTATTATTATTATTATTATTCTTTATGAAGCAATTAAGGCAGGAGGCACTTGACCTTAAATAATTAGGGCTATTGGAACAAGAGAGAAGATTAAACAATATAAGGTAAAGCCCTTGATAGCAATAAGAGTCCTATATAATTCTGTAGGATTTAAGCATTACTGCTTCCCAAAGAGATAGTATGTAAAATTAAAAGTGTCTGCCACTCTTTTCTGTGATGACATAGTCATCTATTTCAATTTGCATTTTTCAATTTGATCAGCAATCCTAACTTATTTTAAGTTACCTTTCCCCCAATCATTCTTGAGTCATTTGATCTTTGTTTCAAATCAAGTTTTCATTGGGGATTAAAACTTTTATGTTTATACAGTCTTAAAACTTTGTGGTGACTTGAGTACATGGCAATCACATATTTTGCTTTTGTTATATTAATTTAAAAAGTATTGTTAGATTTTTTTAGTTTTAAAAACATTTACTTCTTCAAATTATTCCTGACGAAGAAGGTCTAAGCAAGTAACACTTCTTTTGAGACTATCAAATGTGAGAGGAAACAAAAAATTCTCTCTCTTACAAAAGTTGTTTGTCCACTTGGAATATTTATTTCCTATGTGCCAGTTCATTCACTTAAGATTACTCACCTAAGTGAATGATTTAACAACTTCAGGATTTGTTTACCTTTCCTCTACTGCATTAATATAATGACAGATATGAGTAGTTATTAAATATGCTGTATCAATTTAGTTTACCAGCTTACAGTGGACTTTCAATTGCCTCAAAACAAATATATATTATCCTCCTGTTGATTGCAATCTTTGAAAGATTTTGTACTATAAAGAGTATGTTTAAAATGTATCTGTGATATGATCAATTATGTAATCAACTTCATATTTAGAATATAAAAAATGTATTTCATCCAATTCCTTTCAGATTTTAATTTGAAAAACATCAATAATTCTCTACTTTTCACTCTTCACTTATAGGAGGGTTGGAACGATATAGCTAGGCTATGAAGTTTTGTGAGAAGTAAAGCTGAGCCTTTAAATGAATGTTCAAAGATCTCATTCTTTGAGTCATTCTGACATCTCTTCCCCCATTCCTGATTTCAGGTGGTGATAGATTAAATGAAATGTAGTTTATTGACCTGGCAGGGAAACAGCATGGAGACAAGTGCCATACGTTACCCTGTGGAGATAACAAATGGCTCATTAACTATAGCATATTTAATTATAGAATCATAGAGCTGGAAGAGATTTTTAAGGGCTTCCAGTTTAACCTTTCTTTCAAACCAGGAACTTTTGTCAACATGCCATATGGATGGTTATTTAGGCATTGCTTAATCATATGTAGTGTTCAAGTTTCCAGAGCTTTTGAGGGAACCCATTACATTTTGCACTAGCTGAATTATTAGAAATTTCTTCTTCATATCTGTGTTTTTAAGTTTTATTCATTAGCCTCTGTTGAAGTATACGTGTCTTTTAATGACAGTCTAAGTGCTATTGTGATTCTCTAGAACATTTATTCTCCAAACTAAGTACTAAATATCAGCTTATAAAAATAAGATACATAATTATATAATGATAGAAAACAAAAACAAACAAACAGAAAAAACTCAACCACTGCTGTGGTGTTGGATCCAACATATAGCAACTCCTCCTTGGGTTTCCGAGGAGGTATCACTACGGAAGTAGATTGCCCAACCTTCCTTTGGAGGAGTGACTGGTGGGTTTGAACTGCCAGCCTTCTAGTTAGCAGTTAGCAGTCAAATGCCTTAGGCGTTATGCCATCAGAACTCCTGTAATGATAAAAGGTAAAGAAAATAGAGACTCATAATGAAGACAAAATAAATTATTATAAAATTGGACAACTAAGGGAAGAGCAGAAATATAGAAAATGTATGCACGAGGGTGGTTTCTATGGTTTATTTTCAATTTAAATTCTGTTGTTGTTATGTGCTGTCGAGTCAGCCGGACTCATAGTGACCCCTTCTTGGGTTGCCAAGGCAGTATCACTACAGAAGCAGATTGAGCAACCTTCCTTTGGAGGAGTGGCTGGTGGGTTTGAATTGCCAGCCTTCTGGTTAGCAGTCAAGTGCCTTAGGCATTATGCTACCAGTGCTCTTAAATTCTGTTGTTAGCTGCCATTAAGTCAACTCATAAATCATGTCAACCCCATGAACAATGGAACAAAACACTCCTAGTCCTGTGACATCCCTACAACAGTTTACGGCTCTGACTGATGTGATTCATAAAGTTTTATTGGCTGTTTTTTGGAAATAAGTTGTTGGGATTTTCTTCCTCATCTGTCTTATTTTAGATGACTGCTGGATACCATTCAGCATCATGGTAGCACACAAGCCTCTATTAATAGAAAAGTGGTGGCTGTGCATGAGGAATATTGGTTGGAAATAGAACCTAGCTCTCTCCCATGGGAATTCTACCACTGAACCAACAAAGAATTCTCTCCTTCCCAGTTATCAAAGGGAAAGGAGCAAATGTGTTCACTTAACATAAAGTTCTTTAGTCAAAGATTTTTCATTGATGTGAGTGAGTTCTTAAAGGATATTTTATACAGGAATGCATGTGTAGCTCCCAGTGTTATAATGGCTACTGGCTTCAATAAATGTCCTTCAGCAAAGATGCTGTCATTATTCCTATGACATTTCTGTCTAGAACTTTTACAACCTCTGATATGTTCAGGGAATGAAAAACTTGGAATATGGTATTCATTTCCATGTGAATTAGAAAAAAATGTACAGTGGAGTAACTATTCATTTAATGAATCTTGTCATGCTGTTTGATGTCTCACGTTGTAGGCTAAAAGGATGCTGAAATTCCCCAGGATAAGCCATGTCAGGAAATATGCATGGCCATCTTTGAAAGACTCAATAGGGAATTATCAGGTACTGAGATGTCTTTCCTTCTCACAAGAATGGTAACAATAGGATTCCTGCAGCTTGCTACAGCTTATATATCTTCATTAGTACAGTACGGCTTGCTACACCTTCAAAAGCCTCAATACTTTCATAAGGATTAAAGGAATAATTCCAAAACTTCATTTCATTTCTATCAAATTATACATTATTTTGCTCTCATTTTATTTTTATCCTTACCATAGCATCAGAAAATTAAACTAAAAATCCAAACCTGTTATTTTTAATAGCTCAAAAGTGACAAAAAATGCTTTTTTAAGGTAAAACATCATTTTTTTCATCAATCTAGTCATTAGAGTTTCTTTATTCATAAAATGACTAATTTTGATTGAGAAGTAATGTGATCATTTAACAACAAGTTGACTTACTAGTAATGCTACAAATAAGCATCATTTCTAAAAGTAAATGATATTCTCTATAACACACAATTGTTTATTAGATAGCAATTTAAGTTCATTTCCTCTTTTTTTTTTTGTCTTAAAGAGAGTAAAATGAAAATTGTTAGATAGAAAACTCTTTGGTTTAAACAGTGTTGGAAATCTCAAAGTAGATTTGCATTATTTCATGACAAGAACAAGACAAGATACTCACCTCAGCCAAACATAATCATTTTAACAAATACAAAATATTTAGTTATTTCACCACTTCTATCATTGGACAAAATGTAAATAATTCATTACAAATAACTGTACTAATTAGAAATTCAACTTGGTTGAAGTTTATAAGAACATTGTCATTTTCCTCTCTGTATTTATGAAGATGGCCTACACTAACACACAAAAGAGTATTGTGATAACTGTATGGTTAATGCCTCAATAGAGCAAATTAGAACATTTAGCCTCCAAAGGAAATTGTTCAGTTTGGATCATTTGATTTGTCTCTAATTTTTAGCTGTGTCCTTTCGTCTGGTCTTCTCACATGTCTTTTCTTCAGGCTTAAGATAATGAGCCCTGACTATGTTTTTCAATAGCTTTGCATAAGTAAAGAAATAAGTACCCAGAGAGACACTTTCTCATATTTGTAATGTTTGTTATTATGTTTCTAATACTGAGTTCTGCAAATAGAAGTGTATTTGAGTGGGTACCTTTATAAATTTTAGCTACTCAAACAGTTGTAAAATGGTACAGCTGCATAATATGAATTATTCATGCTAATGTTAAGTAATAACAGGACAGATTCTGCAGCCATTTTCTGCCACAACAAGCTTTGCTGATGTGATTCAAGAAGGTTTCTGGAGATCAGAAGTTGGAAGGGAGGATCAAGTCATGGGAAGGATATTTCTGATTATGAAGTCCCTGTTGTAGAGGGGGAAGCAGGTAGGTTTATAATCAGAGTTCTAAACTCTTAACGGCTGCTTCTTTTCTGGAATTCCCACTGCAGAGAGGATATGTACTCTTAGACACCAAACTGAAGTTCCTCAGGTATATGATGGCTTGGAGCCCTGAGACAAGGTGGCTGAGCCTCCTGATGCAATGCAGATTCACAGGCAAAATACAGATATTGGGGGAAGAAAAAATTAGGGGTATTAAATTTTCAAATCCTTACAATGTTACATGGGTTTGGGCTTTTGATACATAAAATAAGAAAATGGAATGAATTCATTTTACATTATATCTTTAGAAAGTTTGATTTACTTCTACTGTCCTTTGCTTTAAGTAATAAATGCATGGACAGGCAGTGAATTAGATACTTTTAAGAAACATAGAGTGCACAAGAGCATGATCAAAACTGTGATAGATAAGTTCATATCTTTCTAGTGCTCTTGGTTTATTGGTCCCTCAGGGATTGCCTGGAAATTACCACAGGAAAGATATTTTTAGGCTGTAGGCAGTTGAAGTGTTATAGTGAGATCACTTATTAATCTTTAAACATTGCCTGCTACTGTGTGTGTGTGTGTTTTAGAGTCCAATTTATCTTACTTTCTACTGCTAGTATAGGATATAAGGTCACATTCATAAATACAATCAAAGAGCACCATAACAAAAGGCGAAGAAAAGCCACTAGAAGTAGTAAATTTTTGGCAATTACATAACTGTAAATTAAACTAAAGTCCACTATTAAGCTAATAAACTGTGTGTGTAGGTTTTATTGTGCTTCTCTACTTAGGAAATATTATTATAAAAGATTCTTGCATGATTTGAAAATTATTTACAGAGAAGTCATTATATTTTGTAGTTCATAGTTTGACTACAAACAGAAGCATATTATCTTTGGTTTAAATTTTTTTCTGGTTCATTAAAATGCTATTCTGAAGGAAATGTAGACTTTTAGAGGAATCTGAGCATCTATGTTATTATACAGTATTACCTAGGAGGTTTTAATATTCTACAGGAAAAAACAAAGCTAAATTGGAACTTAAAATTAGAAGCCTGGATATTGTGTGTACATGTGCATGCATGTGTATTCATTTTTATGAGAAATTTTGTGTCCAGTGTGAGGAAACATCATGGGACTCTTAACATTTTCTTATGTCTTTTCTTGCCAATATAATGGAGAGCTTCTAGAAAGTTGTATGAGCTTTCAGATCCAGGAGGTGCCTAGCAGATGGCTCTCTATATGGTAAGTGGGGGGAACTTGCCAAAGAGCTCTAAAAGCAAAATGCTACTGAACTTATTTCATGAGAATAACTCAGTTATCAAAGCATTTCTCATAAAGTGAAGAATGTACTGCCTATATTTTCAAGTCCATCATCTAGATAGCAGGTATTTACTAATATATTTATTTGGCATAAAGTTAAACAATGTATATGATGTGAAAAGCCTTGAGATGCAATTTAAAAATGCAGGTGTATAAAGAGTACCGCACTCAATATTTCTAAACAAATTTAGAATAATACTATCAGACATACCTACAGAAAAGAAATACTCAAATATTTGACTGTACCAAAAGAGGGAGTAATGTAAGAAAGTAGCAACAATCATGCCCAAGCCAACCATTACATTATTCTAGAAGAAATGAAATGAAATAAAGTTCTAATATATGACATTACTAACTTTGTTTCAGTCTTTGGGAAAATAGTGTCAATCACCCTAGCTTAAATTGGAAACATCAATTGACTTTGTAAAAGCCATAGCTAAATTATTTTCCCAGCATGAACAAGAGAGATATATGCATAGCCTTCTTTTTTCAATATTTGGAAATGACGCATAATTCAGATCAACGTATCTTTAAAGAGAAAAGTAGAAAATTAGTAGGTATTGTGGCAAACTGTTATTATCCATTTCATTCTGTTGCTGCTCTTAGGTGTTGTCAAATGGATTCCGATTCATGCACAACAGAATGAAACACTATCCACTCCTGAGCCATCCTCACAATTGTTCTGTTTGAGCCCATTGGTGCAGCCACTGTGTCTGTTCATTTTGTTAAGGGTCTTCCTATTTTTCACTGGTCCTCTACTTTACCATGATGTCCTTCTATAGGGACTGGTCCCTTCTGATACCATGTTCAAAGTACATGGGATGAAGTCTTTCCACACTTCCTTAAGGAGAATTCTGGCTGTACTTCTCCAGAGACAGATTTGTTCGTTCTTCTGGCAGTCCATGGTATAGACAATTCCTCTTTGGTCTTCCTTATTCATAGTCCAGCTTTTCACATGCAAATGAGATTATTACAATTACCTTGGCTTGTGTCAGACTCACTTTAGTGATCAAAATGACATCTTTGCTTTCGAACATTTTAGAGATCTTTTGCTTTAAGTAATAAATGCATGAACAGGCAGTGAATTAGATACTTTTAAGAAACATAGAGTGCACAAGAGCATGATCAAAACTGTGATAGATAAGTTCAGATCTTTCTAGTGCTCTTGGTTTATTGGTCCCTCAGGAATTGCCTGGAAAGTACCACAGGAAAGATATCTTCAAGCTGTAGGCAGTTGAGGTGTTATAGTGAGATCACTTATTAATCTTAAAACATTGCCTAATGCAATACGTTGTTTGATTTCTTGACTACTATTTTTGTGGGCGTTGATATTGGATCCAAGTAAAATGAGATCCTTGACAATTTCAGTACTTTCTCTACTTGTCATGATGTTGCTCATTGGTCCAGTTGTTAGAGTTTTTGTTTTCTTTATGTTGAGCCTTAATCTATAGGCTAGACTGTAGTCTCTGATCTTCATCAGTAAGTGCTTATAGTCCTCTTTGCTTTCAGCAAGCAAGATCGTATCATCTGTATATTGAAAGTTGTTAAGGAGTCTTCTTCCAATTCTGGTGCACCGTTCTTTTCCATATAGTCCAGATTCTGGGATTATTTGCTCAGGATACAGATTGAATAAGTATAGTGAAATGATACAATGCTGACACACATTTTTTTCTTATTTTGAACAACTCTGTATCCCTTGTCCTTTCCAAATGACTGGCTGTTGGTCTACATACAAGTTCTACATGAGCACAGTTAAGTTTTCTGGAATTCCCTTTTTCACAGTGTTATCAATAATTTGTTATGATCTACACAGTCAAATATCTTTGTATAGTCAATAAAACTCAAGTAAACATCTTTCCAGTATTTTCTGCTTTCACCAAGATCCATCTGATATCAGCAATGATATCCCTCAATCCACATCCTTCTCTGAATCCAGCTTGAATTTCTGGCAGTTCCCTGTCAGTGTAGTCCTGAAACCATTTTTGAATTATGTTCAGAAAATTTTGACTTGCATGTGATATTAATGATATTATTCAACAATCTCTGCATTCCTTTCAATTACCTTTCTTTGGAATGGGAAAAAATAAAGATAATTTTTAGTCAGTGAGCTAGGTAGCTGTCTTCCAAATGTCTTGACATAAGTGAGTGAGCTCTTCCAGCACTGCATCCACTTGTTGAAACATCTCAATTGTTATTCCATCAATTACTGGAGCCTTGTATTTTACTAATGCCTTCAGTGTAGCTTAGACTTCTTCCTTTAATACCATCAGTCCTTTATCCTTTATCATATACTACCTCCTGAAATGATCGAACATCAACCATTTCCTTTTTGTACAGTGACTGTGTATTCCTTCTGTTTTCTTTTAATGTTCCCTGTGTCGTTCAATGTTTTGCCCATGTTGTTGTAGTTAGGTGCTGTTGAATTGACTCTGACTCATTGGTGAACTTATGTACAACAGAACAAAACACAGCCCAGTCCTGAGCCATCCTCAGAATCCTTGTTAAAGCTTGACAGCATCAAGACAGCCACTATGTCAATACATCTCATTAAGAGCCTTCCTCTTTTTCACTGATGATCTGCTTTGTCAAGCAAGGTATATTTCTCTAGGGAATGGTCTCTTCTGACAACATGACCAAAGTTGATAAGACAAAGTCTGGCCATTCTTGCTTCTAAGGAACATTTGGGCTGTACTTTTTCTGGGACAGATTTATTTGTTCTTCTGGCAGTCCATGGTATTTTCAGTATTCTTTGCCAGCTCCATAATTCAGTCATCAACTCTTCTTAAACTAAAAAAAAAAAAAAAAAAGTTACTCCCATTGAGTCAATTTCAACCCAGAGGGACCCTTTTTGGGTTTCCGAGGTGGTAAATCTTTATGGAAGTAGATTGTTCAGTCTTCCTTCCACAGAGTGGCTGGTGGGTTTGCAGCACCAACCTTCTGATCAGCAGTCAAATGCCTTAGACACTACACCACCAAAGCTCTTTCTTATTCATTGTCCAGCTTTCACATCCATATGAGGGACTGAAAATATCCTGGCTTGCATTAAGCATACCTGTTTTTAAAGTGACATCTTTGCCTATAGAATCCTTCAGTATTGCAATTTGAGGCTTGAATTTTTTCTTCAATTAGTTCATCATGAGACATGCCAAGCATGTCGTTCCCTTTTAGTTTTCTAACTCCCGGTCTTTGCACATTTCTTTATAAAACTTTGTCTTCTCAAGCTGCCCTTTGAAATCTGTTCAGCTTTTATGTCATGATTTCTTCCTTTTGTTTCAGCTATTTTACTTTCAGAAACAAGTTTCAGAGTCTCTTGTGACATCTACTTTGGTCCTTTCTTTCTGTCTTGTCTTTTTAATTACCTTTTGTTTTCTTCATTTATGATGTCTTTAATGTTATCCCACAACTCATCTGGTCTTCGGTCATTAGCGTTTAATGCATCATATATATTTTTCAGATGATCTTTAAATTCAGATGTGATGTACTCAAGATTGTACTTATGTTCTATAGACTTTATTTCATTTTCTTCAGTTTCAACTTGAACTTGCATATTAGCAATTTATGGTCTGTTCCACAATTGGGAACCAGCTTTGTTTTGACTGATGATATTGTATTTCTCCTTCATCTTTTCCCACAGATGTAGTTGATTTGATTCCTGCTATTTTTGTGCATATTAATTCTGCATTTAATACAGAACAACTTCCTTAACCATTTGGCCACCAAACGACACCACAGATCTGGGGACAGTGTGGAGCAATAGAGCCGGCATTTGAGCAGGGGAGACCTGAAAGACAAGAATAGCATTGTTTGCTTTATATTGAATTCACCAATCTTATAAGTATACAACACACTCTCACACTCACTGCAGAAGCTCAGCTTACCATTGTAGCAAATTTTTTAAAAATGTGTTTCTGATTACTTATCTCCTGAGTTTTGACAGCCTTAATGAGCATTTATTAACCATTGTAACTCTAATATCCTTTACTTTTTAAAAAATGAATGCTTCTATCATATAATAAATTGCATATTATACTTTACCATGTTTATAAAAAATATATACTTATATTCTATTTTGTTTATAATTTGTAGATTTCATATCTTCTTAGCTGACAAACTTTACAAGTACCAAACATAGACTGTTTACGTCACAACTAAGTTTTTTAGCAGAACGTCCATTTTTAGCTGTTTAGAGGCATTTTGCCATATGTTCCTTTCTGCAATGTAATGATGTGATGCACCTTAATGATGAAGTCTGGACTTCTTCCAAAGAAAGAAAGTGATATAATCCTTCCAATGAACTGTGAAATCTACTTGCAGTGTCTTACCCTGCAGAAAATGAGCATTTTTCACAGGCAAGTTCCATTAGGGGTCTAAGAAAAAGGGTTGTATTGGAGGGATTCAATGGCAACTTCTGCAGCCGGTTAATTGCTAATGCTAAAATATTTCTACAGCTTCTTTTCTTGGTGGGAGAGGGACAATATACTTCTCTGTCACCTACCCCAAAGCAATTCATATGCTATATTCAGTTGTTCTCAGAGTTAAGACATGTTTTTGCTGGCATCTCTAAACAATCCCTGAAGAGTTAGTGTTGTCCTTGGCATCATTTTTTTAATTACACAGAAATCAATGTAGGTGACTTGATTGTGGTCACCATGGTTTCTATTGTTTAGCATGTTTTGATGGACAAACCTATGAATATAAGAAACATCAGCTATTTTTTTTTAAAGACGTGTATTATGGTCAAAAGCTTACACATTTACATTTGTAAGGTAGTTTCATGTGGGATAGTAATTTCAAGGAACATTTCCTGTAAAATTCTTAGAACAGGGCCAAGAATTATACCATGCTGCTTATCAATGTGTTGCATATGTTGTTCTAATAATAGGGCTAGAATCTGATTTAAATAAGCCAAACATTAATGACGCAAAAGAAAAGGAAGCCACACAGTTCTCACAGCATGGGAGGCCGACTGTTGATGGTGTCACTGTGCCCCTTGGAAATGTGATTGCTTCAAGGGATCCATATCAGAATCCCTGGACACTGCTGTTTTCAGCAAGAAAGAGAATAGTTCTCCTTGCATAGATTTTCTTCAAACTTCCATCACAGAGATGAACAGAAACTCAGAAACATTGTAAGCCCTAACAACAGCCAAAATATTACACAGATGCTCTGAATGGTTTTGTAGCCCTATTGGCCATGTGATAGGTGATTAATAATCCTCTGTGTAGTTTACATGTGGATGATGAAATGTATTTATTTAGTATTTTTTATTCTCAATTTTGTTTTTCTGACAACTCACTTTTGCAATGTCTGTTTATATTTCATCTATACAGTTTTGGCTAGAAGAAATGCAAATTGAAAGATTGCTTTTGTTCACCTTCTTCTTATCCATTCATTCCTTTTTTTTTTTTTTTTTTTAACCCTGTTTTGATACTCTTCTTTCCTGGGAAAGTGATTGGGAATGTAATTACCTTCCAGAGGTAGACACAACTGGTTTTGAATCCTAACTATTACACTTAATATTGGGCAACTTACTTATACTCTAAGTGGTTCTGTGTTTTCATTTTTAAAAAAGAACATTAGTAATATTACAGAGTTATTGTAAGGATTACATACAATAATAATGTGGTAATACTATACCTGCTACCAAATAACCATTTAATGGTTATTTTTATTATCGTGGTAGAGAAAACATCTCCAAATGTTAAAGGAAATTAAAGAGACTTATAGAAGCCAATATGCCATTCAAATGGGGTAGCGTGAAAACTCTGGGTCTGAAGCTCTTGAATCCCAGGGAGGGTTGTAAATCACACTTAATTATTGTGCCACAGGAGGAACTACAAACACAATATTCTGATTGATTACAGTGATTGAGGTCAGTCAAAGGCGGGCAAAGTGTGATCTTTAATATTATTGGTTATGTTACACAATTAGACACATTCATTGGCTAAAAGACAGTTAGAAATGTTTGTAATTATGGAAGGGGTAGCATGACTGTCTTAAAACAACAGCATGATAATGTCATGACAGCTACCATTGGGAAGAAATTGTTAAATGTTATCTTGTCCAGATTCTCTAGAGATCTAACACAAAGAGTTTGAAAAAGTTTGGTTATAGATTTACAGTCTTACCCTAACCACAAAACCTTAATAATAGGGTTGGTTCCTGAGCAACAGGTTTGAATGCATGTGAAAGATTAACTCCGAGTTTTTAGAATTAGTCCAGCCATTTTTGCTTTAGGTCAGATACCTCTTTTTGATTTTATATCTCATATAATTATTGTTATTTAAGAACTTGCCTGATGAGCACTTTCCACTGTTAGTATGACTAGGTTTGAAAAGCTTCCCTTTTCTTGGCTTTTTTGACCTCACACATAGACTTTCCAAACTAAGTGCTGCTCCAAAAGCTGCATACTCTGTCTCTCTTGCCTCTGTTCATATGATTCCCTCCAATTTTGTGGTCTCCTCTACCCAGGTGCCCTCCCCAATTAGTCTTCTAGATAAATAGTACAGCCTAATGCCTAAGGGATTTGACTGCTAGGCAGAAGGCTGGTGGTTCAAACCCACCAGCCACTCCTCGGAAAGAAGGTTGGGCAATCTACTTCCATAGTGATACTGCCTCAGGAACTCAAGGAGGTATCACTATGAGTCCAATCCAAGTTCATCGCTGTGTGTTTGGGTTTTTTTTTTTTTTTTTTTGAGGCGGCTTGGCAATCTACTTCCATGAAGATTTACTGCCTTGGAAACCCATAGGCAGTTGCTATCAGTCAGAATCGACTCAGTGACAGTGAGTTTGTTTTTTGGTTTGGAAGGAGCCTTGGTGGTGCTGTCCTGCTAACCCAAAGTACAGCAGTTCAAAGCCATCAGCGGCAAAGATTAATCCAAACCCAAACCATTTGTTTTTCAAGGCTATAATCTTAGTGGGAGCAGATGACCAGGTCTTTCCCCTGCCCAAGGGAGATTCTGCATGGCTTTCGAGTACCAACCTTTCAGTTAGCAAGCTAGCATTTAACCACTGCACCGTCAGAGCTCCTTCTGAACAAGGAATCAGTCCTATGGGGCAATTCTACTCTGTGATATAGGGTCACTGTGAGTTGGAATTGAATCAATGGCACACAACAGCAACAGCCACAATTCACTGCCTGCATTCTCTGGAGCCTTTCTAGGTTTTCCTGGCAGATTAGGTACATGCACTTCCTTAGTCTACTGTATAATGAATTCCTACTTCTATTATGGTGTATAAACCAGTAAGAGGTCATTGTTTGCATGTTTGTTTCCCCACTTAACAGAGAATTCTATGTTGACTTTATCCCTGAGGTAAAGTGTGCAGAGAATATATAAAGATTATCCATGTACATCATAATGTTAGTTGAATTTATGAATGAATGAATTACTAAACTTTGGCAACTCCTCTCTCCCTGAAAAGTTCTCTTCTCCTCTCTTCTGATTTCCATTCCCCAATGTCCTTTAAACTGTTTGCATTTTACATTTCACTCTGTTTACTCTGTCCTCACTCAACCCTGTCCATTTCCAAAGCTTCAAATGACACATAGAGATGAATGATGCCCGAATCTGATTTTTCTTTCTTTATCTCTCTTCTGGCCTCAGATTGCTGTTTTACATCTGTCTGCTGAATATTTCAATATAAATAAAACACACCATCTCAAGTAGTTTCCTCCAATTCACATTTTTCTCCTTTCTCTTGTTTCTGTCCTCTAATACATTTTTTCCTATAGCAACAGTTTTCTACTTATGATTCATTCAAGATTAGAAATCGAATAATTATTACTTCATATTGTATTTGTGTAGAACTCTATTGTTTATAGGCGCTCTGGTGGCATAGTGGATAAGGCACTTGACTGCTAACTGGAGGGTCAGCAGTTCAAATCCACCACCTGCTCCACAGAAGGAAGAAGGGGCAATCTACTTCAGTAAAGATTTACAGCCTTGGAAACTCAGTAGGGGTTGCTATGAGTCAGATTCTACTGGATGTTAGGAAATATGATTGTTTTTACTCTCTGGTACTTCATGTTAATGTAATATCTAACAATGAATCTATTAAATATAGTCACATCAAGTAAATAAAATTCAAAAAACTGACACATTGATATTTATTTTTCTTATTAAAGTGAGAGCACATTACCTATCATCTATCTACAATCTAACGTATCTCTCTCTCTTCATTTCTCTGAAACTCTAGCATCCATTCTAATACATTACATTCTTGCACAGCAGAGATTTAATGAAACACAAATAAGATTTAATTGAAATGTAATTACTGCTTTCCTCTTTGTTAAAAAGAATGTAATATTTTCATGTTTACTTTATACTGAGTCTGTTTTGTTTTGTTTTTCCAGTTTTGAACTCATCCTTATTAAAATCCAATCCCAGTGATTTTCAAAATATAGTAAAATAGCTTAGGGAAGAGAGGTTAGTGGAAATTAGTTTTATTTGGTAATCATCCTTTTTCCCAAATAAGATTCATGTATGGAATTGGCCCTTGGATTGTACATCTGTGTGACTAGCATTATCACCAGGCTGCAGAGTTACACTTGGCAGAGATTAGGGTTCAGTTCACTCCGTGGCTAACATTGGGGCATAGTGGACACCTGCACATGATCTTCAAACACATGTAGCTTTTTTTATTTTTGCCTTTTCTTTCTTCCTCTATGCCCTAAGTAAGTTTCTGTGTTGCATATATACCATTTCCATATCCTGTGTGTGGAATATCTATGATTTTGAAGTTAAAGATAAAATGACAACAGCATAAATAACAATAACTGAATATTTTAATAGCATTGGTTCTGGAGCACTGAACTTTGCTGATGATATCTTTAGCAAATCATGAGCTTTGTATCAGATGTGCATATAAACAACAATGTGACACAAAATCAACCTCACAGAGCTCCTTAAAAGGTTACCCTTATAGGGAGAAATCCATGTCCAGGTCGGTCTTCAAAGGAGAGGTGAGAGTTCCTGGGAGCCCTATAGCTGCTTCTTTGCCAGCCTAACCTCTAACTTAAGCTAGATTTTCTGTATCTGTGATTCTTCTATTTTATTTAAATATCTTTCATGCATATGACAGGAAGATATTTGCATTTAGTGCATGAATTTTATTTCTATTTGTAATAAGTGGTAGCACACAGGCAACTGTTATATTTAATAACATGTTGTTGTTGTTATGTGCCATCGAGTCGTCTCCGACTTATAGCAACCCCTCCTTGGGTTTCCGAGGAGGTATCTCTATGGAAGTAGTTTGCCCAATCTTCCTTCTGAGGAGTGGCTGGTGGGTTTGAACTTCTGGTTAAAACAGTCAAGTGCCTTAGGCACTATGCCACCAGAGCTCCATACCATGCCTAAATTATAGAAAACAGTATGTAAAGATGTTGTTGTTGTTGTTAGGTGTTGTTGAGTCATCTGTGACTGGTAGCAACCCTATGTATAGCAGAACGAAACACTGGTCCTATGTCAGCCCCATGATCCTTGCTATACCTGAGCCCATTGTTGCAGCTACTGTGTCAATCCATCTCATTGAGAGCCTTCACCTTTTTCATTGACCCTCCAATTTACTAAAGATAACATCCTTCTCCAGGGAATGGTCCCTTCTTACAACATGACCAAAGTAGGTGAGACGAAGTCTGGCCATTCTCGTTTCCAAGGAGCATTCTGGCTGCACTTCTTCCAGGACTGATTTGTAAAGTTTATGTAAAGATACAGACTATATTTTATCCTCCTAGTAAGGGTAGCTCTGGTAGTGTAGAGCCTAAGGCATTTAACTGCTAACCAGAAGGATGGAAGTTCAAACTCACCAGCTACTCCTCGGAAGGAAGATTGGGCAATCTACTTCTGTATTGATATGCTTCGGAAACCCAAGGAGGTGTCACTGTGCGTTGGACTCAACTTGATGTCAGTGAGTTGTTTTTTTTTTTGAAGAAAAAAACGAAGGGTTTTTTTTTTTTTGAGTTAAAAAACTGAGGCTTTTGAAATTACACTTGATCAAATCAAAGGTGTTCATTTGAATGTGAATTCTTAGGGCTCAATATTCATATGTCATAATTATTGTAATGAAAGCTGGTAACATTTGCTCAAACAATATAGTGATTAGAGCAGGTAGTACAAATATAAACAATTCTGATGATATCGTTGTTTTTAGTTGTTGTTAAGTGCTGTCAAGTTGTTTCCAATTCATAGTGACCTATGCACAAAGGAGTAAAGCATTTCTGGGGCCTGTACCATCCTTACAATCATTGTTGTAATTGAGTCCGTTACTACAGCCAGTGTGTCAGTCCATTTCACTGAAGAGCTTCCTCTCTCTTTGCTGACATTCTATTTCACCATGCATGATGTCTTTCTCCGGGGCTGGTATTTCCTGATAACATGTCTAAAGTACATGAGAAGCCTTGCCATCCAAGCTTCTAAGAAACATTCTGGCTGTACATCTTCCAAAACAGATTTATTAATTCTCCTGGAAGTCCATGGTATATTTAATATTCTTCTCCAATATCATAATTCAAATGCATCTGTTTTCTTTGGTCTTCCTCGTTCATTGCCCAACTTTCCCATGCAATTGAGGTGATAGAAGATACCATGGCTTGGGTGTTGTTGTGATATGCCGTCGAGTGGGCCCTGACTCATAGCGACCCCTCCTTGGGTTTCCGAGGCGGTATCACCACGGAAGTAGGATAGCCCAACCTTCCTTCCGAGGAGTGGCTGGTGGGTTTGAACCTCCAACTTTCTGGTTAGCAGTCAAGTGCCTTATGGCTTGGGTAAGGTGTACCTTATTCCTCAAAGTGATGTCTCTGCTTTTTAACACTCGAAAGAGGTCCTTTGCAGCCAATTTTCCCAATGAAATATACCATTCGGTTACCTGACTGCTCCTTCCATGGGTGTTGATAATAGATCTAAATACAATGAAATTCCTGACAACTTCAATCTTTTCTCCTTTAATCATAATATTGCTTATTGGTTCAGTTGTGAAGATTTTTGTTTTCTAGTTCTAGAAGGAACTCTAGTAGTGCTGTGGTTAAAGCATTGGGAGGCTAACCAAAATGTTGGCAATTCTAACCCACCAGCCTGTCCATGTGGAAAAGATGCAATATGCTTCAGCAAATGGTTACAATCTTGGAAACTCTGTGAATCAGTTTTACTTTGTCCTATAGGGTTGCTATGAGTCAAAATCGGATTGATGGTAGTTGGTTCCATTTTCTGGTTTTTTTTTTTTTTTGTATTGGAAAAATATAAATGCCTACTGAAAGCATTCAAAGGTAGTCTTTGATCTTCATCAGTTAGTGCTTCAAGGCCTTTTCACTTTCAGCAAGTAAGGTTGTATCATCTACATATTGTGGGTTGTTAATGAATCTTCTTTCAATCTTGATGCCTCATTCTTCACATAGCCCAACTGTTCGAATAATATGCTCAGCATACAGATGGAGTAAGTACGGTGAAAGAATACAACCATAACATACAGCTTTCCTATTTGAAGCCATGCTTGTTCTGTTCAAACTATTGCCTCTTGGTCTATGTACACATTCTTCATGAACATAATTAATTTCCACTCTTTTCAATGTTATGCATAATTCCCATTCTTCTCAATGTTATCCATAATTTGTTAAGAACTAGTCAAATGCCATTGCCTAGTTAATAAAATACAGGTAAATATCTTACTTGTATTCTCTCCTTTCAGCCAAGATCCATCTGACATCAGCAATGATATCATTCATCCTTTGTCCTCTTCTGAATTCAGCCTGAATTTCTGCCAATTCCCTGTTGATGTAGTGCTACAACTTTTTTTGAATTATCTTCAGTAAAATTTTACTTGTATCTGATACAAATGACATTGTTTGATAATTTCCACATTCTGTTGCACCACCTTTCTTTAGAATGGACACATATATGGATCTCTTCTAATTGGTCGGCCAAGTTGCTCTCTTCCAAATTTCTTGGCATAAGCTAATGAATGCTTCCAGCATTGCATCCATTTGTTGAAACATCTCAATTGGCATTCCATCAATATCTGGAGCATTGTTTCTTTTCTTCCTTTTAAACTATCACTATTAATCATATGCTACCTTCAGAAATTGTTAAACATTGAATGTATCTTTTTGGTGCAGTGACTCTGTGTATTCCTTCCAGTTTCTTTTGATGCTTCCTGCATTGTTCAACATTTTGCCCATAGAATCCTTCAATATTGCAACGTGATGCTTGAATTTTTTCTTCAATTTCAGCTTGAGGAATGCTGACTTCTTCCCTTTTGTTTTTCTAATTTCTAGTTTTTGCACATTTTATTAAAATTTTTTACTTTATCTTCTTGAAGCACCCTTTTGAACTCTACTCAATCCATTTATTTCATCATTTCTTCCATTTGCTTAAAATACTCTATGTTCAAGAACAAGTTTCAATATCTCTTCTGACATCTATTTCAATCTTTTCTTTCTTTCTTGTTTTTTTTTTAATGACTTTTTGCTTTCTTCATCCATGGTGTCCTTAATATCATCTTATAACTCATTTGGTCTTTGGTAATTAGTGTTCTATGTGTCAAATCTATTCTTGATATGGTCCTCAATTTAGGTGGGATATATACTCAGGTTTGTACTTTGTCTCTCATGGCCTAGTTTTAATTTTCTTCAGCTTTAACTTGAACTTGCCTATGAGCAATTGGTGATCTGTTCTGCAGATTGTCCCTGGCCTTCTTTTGACTGATGATATTGCATTTCTAAATCATCTTTTCCACAGATGAAATCAATTGGATTAATTTTATTCCATCTGGTGAGGTTGCCATGTATAGTCACCATTTATGTTGAAAAAAATTATTTGTAATGAGTAAGTGGGTAGTCTTGTAAAATTTTGTCATGTAATCTCTGTTATTTCTATCACCAAGGCCATAATCTCCAACGACTAATCCTTCTTCTTTGTTTCTAACTTTCATATTCCAATCACCAGTAGTTATCAATATCTTCATTGCATACTTGATCACTTTCAGAGTGTCTAAGTTGTTGAAAAATCTTCAATTTCTTCATCTTTGACATTAATAGTAGGTAAGTGTGAATAATATTTATATTAATGGTTGTTCCTTAGGCATATGGATATTATCATATCACTGACAGCATTGTTTTTTAGGATATATCTTGAGATGTTCTTTTTGGCAATGAAGGAAAAGCTACTCACTTTCAATTTGTCATTCCCAGCATAGTTGACCATATGATTGTCCCATGCAAAATGTTGAATACATGTGCATTTCAGCTCATTAATGCCTAGTATACTGATCTTTGCACATCCCATTTCATTTTTTATGACTTTCAATTTTCTTAGATTCATACTTTGTACATTCCATGTTTTGATTACTAATTGATGTTGCACCTGTTTCTTCTCATTTTGAGTCTTGGCACAAATGAAGGTCTCAAAAGATTTACTCCATTCATTTCAATGATGTTGAATCTACTTTGAGGAGACAGCTCTTCCCCAGCCATATTTTGAGTGCCTTCTAAAGTAGGGGCTCATTTTCCAGTACTCTATCAGACAATGTTCTGCTACTATTCATAAAGTTCCCACTGGTGATTTTTTGGAAGTAGATCACCAGGTCTCCCTTTCTCATCTGTCTTAGTCTGGAAGCTCTGATGAAACCTGTCCAGCAAGGGTGACCCTGCTAGTATTTGAAATATTGGTTCATAGTTTCCAGCATCACAGCAACACACAAGCCAGTAGGACAAACTGACAGATAAGTAGTGGAATTCTGATGTGAGGTGCTAATTCCTCTGTGTTGTTTGCTTTAATACTTAGCTTTGCCTTTGCATTGGAAAGCTTGGAAATGCAAGGTAGTGCTGTTCTCTATAAGAATGTGATCTTCTCTGTGGCACTGGCAATATCATTTAAAGACAATCATACCAGGTGTCTGGACTGAAAGTATGATTGTAAAATAAAATGAAATGCATATAACATTAACGTTCATTAAAATGGAATATTTAGAACAACAAAAAAATTGAAATGTTGGTCCAATAATCCTTATTTATGTACTAAAATTGAAATATTTTTAAAAGAAGGGATAACCAAAACCAACAAAACACTGCCGTCGAGTCAGATCCAACTCATAGCAACCCCTCCTTGGGTTTCTGAGGCGGTATCACAACAGAAGTAGATTGCCCAACCTTCCTTCCGAGGAGTGGCTGGTGGGTTTGAACCACCAACCTTCTGGTTAGCAGTCAAATGCCTTAAGAAGTATATTAAAATATACCAATATTGTAACTTTAAAAAGGAGAAACCAACAGAAAACTATTAAATATTAACATTGATAACATGAAAAACACATTTAAGTATATAT
>NW_006921852.1:3132571-3151239 GCF_000298275.1 Orycteropus afer afer
TTCTTCTGCTAGTTGGGGTTTAGTCCACTTCTATATCCTTCCCTTCAAGGCTCAGGGGTCCAAGATTATCTTCTGTATCTGTGTTAATTGGTTTCTCTTTTCTTTTTTGAAGAGGGTCTGTGCAGTCTTTCTGCCTAGTCTGCCATCTTCAGCTATTAACTTAAGTATATTTTTTAAGCCTAAAAAATACACAAAAAGAAATTATTTCAGAGACTTCTAGCTATATGGAGGACTAGATAGACAAGCTACACAGACCTGTTGCAACAAAGAAATGAGAAACCAATTGAAACAGATACAGAAGATAATCCTGGAACCCTGAGCTTTGAAGGAAAGAATAAAGAAGTGGATTAAGTACCAAGTAGAAGAAACTGGAAAATAGTGAGTAAGAAGACAAATGGAGCTGTATACAGGGAACTGTCCTGATGGGATGGTCAGTTTAAGTATTTACAAATTATGATCTGATCTGGGTAGTAACCTAAAACTTGGCTATGCTTGCCAAGGACTACATGGGCAACTGGTGGCTGATAATTGGAAAGGAAAACAGAGAATAAGGAGACAAATTGAGTTGTGCACGGTCAGCCATCCTGAGGGCATAGCCACTTTGAATATTTGCAAGAAGATTTCCTATCTGGGCAGCAACCTAAGAACAGACAAGAGGATATAACCAGAGTAAATATCTATACTCACAATGAAAGAGCCCTAAAATACATATATCAGACTTTAACACAATTGAAAAGACAAATAGATGACTCCACAGTAATAGTTCTTGTTGTTTTGTTATGTGCTGTCAAGTCAGACCCAACTCATAGCAACCCTGCCTTGGGTTTCTGAGGCAGTATCACTATGGAAGTAGATTGCCCCATCTTCCTTCCAAGGAGTGGCTGGTGGGTTTGAACTGCCAGCCTTCTGGTTAGCAGTCAAGTGCCTTAGGCCCTATGCTACCAGAGCTCCCCACAGTAATAGTAGGAGACTTTAATACACCACTTTCAATGAAAGATAGAACTAGAAAGAAACTGAAAAAAGATATAGTAGAACTAAACAATACAATCAACCAACTTGACCTTATAGACATGTACAGAGCACTTAACCCAACAACAGCACTATATATATATATATATATATATATATATTTTTTTTTTTTTTTTTTTTTTCCAGCACACATGGAACATTCTCCAGGATAGACTATAGGTTAGGCCACAAAGCAAGCCTCAGTAAATTTAAAAACATTGAAATACTGTACAGCAACTTCTCAGATCACAGTGCTATAAAATTAGAAATCAACAAGAGGAAGATTAACAGAAAAAAAGCAAACATAAGGAAACTGAATAGCACCCTCCTTGAAAACTACTGGGTAAAGAAGAAATAAAAAAAGAATTAAAAAATTTCCTTGAATCAAATGAGAATGAAGGTATAACATAACAAAATCTTTGAGACACAGCCAAAACATTGATCAATTAGAAAAAGATCAGCAAAAAAGCCTACAGTCACCAGAAGAAAAGAAATAATAAAGATTCAAGCAGAAATAAATGAAACAGAAAATAGAAAAAATCTATAGGGCGAGAAGTTGGTTCTTTGAAAAGATTAATAAAGTTGACAAACTAGTGGCAAACTTAACAAAGGAAAAGAAGTCGATGATGCGAATAACATGAATGAGAAATGAAAGGAGTGATGTCACAACAGAACCAACAGAAATGAAGAGACTATGAAGAGTTATACTCCAACAAATTTGAAAACCTAGAAGAAAGGGATAGATTTCTAGAAACACACTACATACCTAAACTAACACAGACTGAAGTGTAAAATTTAAACAGATCCATAACAAAAGAAGAAATCAAACAGGTCATAAAAAAATTAGCAACAAGAAAAAACATCCTAGCCCAAATAGTTTCACTGGAGAATTCTACCAATCATTCAGAGAAAAACTGACACCAATCCTACTCAAACTATCCTAGAACTTAGAAAAGGTTGGAATCTTCTGAAATTTGTTTTATGAAGCAAGCATAACCCTGATTTCAAAACCAGGCAAAGACTCCACTAGGAAAGAAAAGTACAGACAAACATCCCTCATGAATATAAATGTAAAAATCTTCAACTAAATCTTAGCCAATAGATTCCAACATATCCCCTAACAAATAATACATCATGACCAAGTGGGATTCATACCAGGCATGCAAGGATGGTTCAACATTAGAAAAACAATTAACGTAATCCATCACATAAGTAAAATGAAGAGAAAAGAATCACATGATCATATCAATCAATGCAGAAAAGGCATTTGACTGCTAACCAGAAGGTTGGTGGTTCAAACCCACTAGCCACTCCTCAGAAGAAAGATCAGGCAATCTCCTTCTGTAGAGATACCACTTGGGAAACCCAACGAGGGGTCATTATGAATCTAATTGACTTGACAACAGTAAGGTGTTTCTTTTTTTTTTTTTTTTTTTTAATTTCTGATGAAAACTCTCAACAAAATAGGAATTGAATGGAATTTCCTCAACATAATAAAGGTTATATATGCACAACCAACAGCCAACTTATTGTCAGTAGAGAGAGACTAAAAGCATTTCTCTCACAAACGGGAATCAGTCAAGCATGCCCTCTATCTCCATTTCTATTCAACATTGCATTGGAAGTCCTGTTTGCTTTCTTGTTTTGTTAGGTGCCATTGAGTCGTCTCTGACTAATTGCGATCCTATGCACAGCAGAATGAAATGCCACCTGGTCCTGAGCCAGCTCCATGATTCTTGCTATACTAGAGCCCATCAGTGCTGCCACTGTGTCAATTCATCTTGTTGAGGGCCTTCCCCACTTCCGTCAGCCCTTCACCTAATCAAGCTTGACATCCTTCTCCAGGGAATGGTCCCTTCTGACAACATGACCAAAGTATGTGAGACAAAGTCTGGCCATTCTTGCCTCAAAGGAGAATTCTGGCTGCACCTCATCCAGGACAGACCTGTTAGTTCTTTTATCAGTCCACGGTACTTTCAGTATTCTTCACCAAGACCATGTTTCAAAAATATCAATTCTTCATTGGTCTCCCTTATTCATTGTCCAGCTCTCACACACATATGAGGTGAATGAAAATACCATAGCTTGTGTCAGGCACACCTTAGTACTCTAGGAGGCATCTTTGCTCTTCAGCACTTGAAAGAGATCCTTTGCAGTCACTTTGCCCAGTGCTATACGTTGTCTGATGTCCTGACCACTGCTTCCATTGACATTGACTGTAGAACCAGGCAAGGTGAAGTCTTGGACAATTTCAATCTTTTCTCCGTTTATCGTAATGCTGCTTATAGGTCCAGTTGTGAGGATTTTTATTTTCTTTATATTGAGTTGTAATCCATACTTCAGACTGTATTCTTCAGTCTTAATCAGTAAGTACTTCAAGTCATCCTCACTTTCAGCAAGCAAAGTTGTGTCATGGGCATATCACAGGTTGTTAATGATTCTTCCTCCAATCCTGATGCCATGTTCTTCTTCATATAATTCAGCTTCTTGGATTATTTGCTCAGCATATAGATTGAATAAGTATGGTGAAAGGATACAACCTTGACACATTCCCCTCTTGATTTTAAACCATGCAGTGTTCCCTTTTTCTGTTCAAACGACAGCCTCCTGGTCTGTGTACAGGTTCCTTGTGAGTAAAATGAAGTGTTCTGGAGCTCCCATTCTTCTCAATGTTATCCACAATTTGTTATGATCCACACGACCAAATGCTTTTGTATAGCCAATAAAACACAAGTAAACATCTTTCTGGTATTCTTTGCTTTCAGCCAAGATCCATCTGACATCAGCAATGATATCCCTCATTCCACATCCTCTTTGAATACAGCTTGCATTTCTGGAAGTTCTCTGTCAATATACTGCTGCAACCATTTTTGAATTATCTTCAGTAAGATTTTACTTGCATGCAATATTAATGATATTGTTCGATAATTTCCACATAAGGTAAGAAAGGGAAATCAAATATATCCAAATTGGTAAAGAAGAAGTAAAACTATCCCTATTTGCAAATAATATGATTCTATAAATAGAAAACCCAAGAGTCAGCAAGGAAATTACTGGAACCAATTACATGATTTAGCATAGAGCAGAATACAAGATCAACATACAAAAATCAGTTGAATTCCTCTTCTATTCCTCAAAGATATCTCTGAAAAAGGTATAAGGAAAGCAATACCATTCATAATATCTACTAAAAAGATAAAATACTTGGGAATAAATCTTACCATGGACACAAAAGACCTATACAAAGAAAACTACAAAACACTACTTCAAGAAATTATAAGAGATGTACATAAATGGGAGAACATACCATGCTCATGGATATGAAGATTGAACATTGTGAAAATGGTAGTACTACCCAAAGCAATCTACACAGTCAATCCAGATTCCATCAACATTCTTTAAGGACATGGAATAACCAATCACTAATTTAATATGGAAAGGAAAGAGACCTCAAATAAGCAAAGCACAGTTGAAGAACAAAGTAGAAGGTCTCATGCTCCCAGATCTCAAAACCTACTACATAGCCACAGTACTTAAAACAACCTGGGATTGGTACAACAACAGATACATAGATCAGTGGAACAGAATTGAGAACCCAGAAATAGACCCATCCACCTATGGTCTATTAATCTGTAACAAAGGACCAAAATCCATTAAACAGAGAAGTGATAGTTTCTTTAACAAATGGTGCTGGCAAAAGTGGATATCCATTTGCAGAAAAATGAAACACTATCCATACTGCACACCATTCACAAAAACTAACTCTAGATGGATCAAACACTTAAATGTGAAATATAAAATTATAAAGTTCATCACAAAAAAGAATAGTGAAAAAATAGTGGAAAACTTAGGGACCCTAATATATGACATAAATAGACTATCAAGCATAATCCAAAATGCACAAACAGCAGAAGATAAACTAGGTGATTGGGACCTTCTGAAAATTAAATTTTTATGTGCATCAAAAGACCTCTCCAAAAGAGTAAAAAGAGAACTTACAGATTTGGAAAAAATATTTAGCAACAACATATCTGACAAGGGATTTATCTCTGAAATTTATAGAAAACACCAACACCTCAACATCAAAAAGACAAATAATCCAATTAAAACATAGGCAGAGGACATGAGTAGACACTTCACTAAAGAATATATTCCGGCAGCCAACAAACACATGAAGAAATGTTTGCAATTATTAGCCATTAGAGAGTTGCAAATCAAAATCAGATACCATCACAGCCCAGCACTAATAGCAAAGTTCAGAAAGACAGAAAATAACAAATGCTGGCAAGGATGTGGAGAGATTAGGACTCTTATGCACTGCTTGTGGGACTTGTAAAATGATACAACTACTGTGGAAATCAGTATAGGGATTCCTTAAAAAGTTGGAAATAGAAATACCATTTGATTCAGCAATCTTTTTACTAGGTGTATGTCCTAAAGAAGTGAGAGCCAAGATATGAATAGATATATGCACACCCATGATCATCACAGCACTATTCACAATAGCTAAGAGATGAGAACAACCTAAATGCCCATCAATGGAGGAATGGATAACCAAACTATGGTTGTTGTTGTTGTTATGTGCCATTGAGTCAGCCCTGACTCATAGTAACCCCTTCTGGGGTTTCCGAGGCAGTATCACTACGGAAGTAGGATTGCCCAACCTTCCTTCTGAGGACTGGCTGGTGGGTTTGAACCACCAGCCTTCTGGTTAGCAGTCAAGTGCTTTAGCCACTATGCTACCAGAGCTCCTACACAATGGAATACTATCCAACACTAGATAATAATGTAGAATCTGTGAAACAACACATAATGTGGATGAACTTGGAGGCCCTTATGGTGAGTGAAATAATTCAATCACAGAAGGACAAATATTATATTAGTCCACTATTGTAAAAAGTCAAGGAAAAGTTTATATGTGGAAAGAAACATTCTTTGTTGATTACAAGGGGTAGGAGGGCAGGGAAGGGAAGATTACTAGATAGGTAAGAAACAAGTATTGGTTTGGATGAAGGGAAAAACACTTATCCAAAAATGAGTGACCAACAAATAATACTAAAGAAAAAAGGACACAGAGACGTACACAAGAGGTATAGACAACAAAGATAAAGACTTTTACATACATATACTACATTATCAGTAATAATAAACATTAATCTATGGGTAGATACAAAGGTAGCCAGACTGAATGATCAGGTATATCTAAGCCAAAGTAATATACCCATGATCAATAAAAACACTTGTAATATAGATAACTGACAAAGTCTTAATCACATTTTTAATAAAGATCAGTGTGATCAATAAGTTTGGCAGATGACATTTCTTCATTTATATTTGCATGTATTATAAGAATGTCCATAAAAATACAACTGACAGGGGGCAAAGTTTTGATAATTTCTTAGCCACAGCCAACCACCCTGAGGGAGCATGTTTTGGGCCTCTGGGCTTGGGACTATGGTCGCAGAGGACATCAAACACAATTGCTATAATGTGCTACACTAAAACATTGTTATACATCCCACTTTAGTGAGTAGAGACTGGGGTCTTAAAAGCTTGCAAATGGCTATCTAGATGCAATAATTGGTGTCTCCATGTGCAGAGCAAAGAAGAATGAAGAAAACCAAAGACACATGGAAACAAATAGTCCCAGGGCGTAGTGGACCATGTGAACCTTAGCCTCCTTGACCCTGGGGCCAGAAGAACTAGATAATGCCCAGCTACCACTGTCAACCTCTCAGTAAGAGATCACTGTAGGAGATTCTGGAGAGAGTGGGAGAAAAATGTGGGACAAAACTCAAAATCATAAAAAAAAGACCAGTTCTATTGGTTGGATAGAGACTGGTGAAAGTCCTGAGAGTATGGTCCCTAGTCACTTTTTGGGAATGGAATTGAACTCACTCCTGTGGCTTCCAGCCGAACAATGGCTAGACATATACTGTGAACATTTATACCAGGTAGGTACATTCCTTAGAACAATCACCCATGGGAGATCTGAAGGGCAGCATTTTTACAGGGAGATAGCTTGGAGTGCAGGAATGCATAGGAAAGAAATTCTGGTTACCTAGTGCCGCTCGACTTGATGGCACATAACAACAAAAACAGTGCCACTCTGACAAGAATATACCACAAATGGGACAGCTTTAACAAACAGGAGTTTATTCTTACAATTTGGAGGCTTTAAGTCCATGTTCAAAGTGCCAGGCTCTAGGGGCTGGGTGAAAGCCCATCAACCTTGGGATTTAGCTCTGCCTCCTGCTCCTGGCCCTGGGGCTATAGGCTTTTCTTCACTCAGACAGTTGCTGGCTGCTGTGGCTGCCAAGCCCAAGGTTGACAAGTAAAAAGGCACAGTGCTGATATTACCAAATCACACGGCAAGCCATTAATTCAAGTCCATTGTAAGTCCCCAGGTCGGCAGAGCATGGTAGGCTGCTGAACAATGACATGGCCACATGCAGGGTCCAAGCATGCCATAGCTGGAGACCATTCCCCAAGGCTTCTCCTTATGTACAGGAAGCAGACCACATCCCTAGGACAGCTACTCAGCTGCTCCCAGTAGATTCCACCATGGAGTTGATTATCAGTCTCATCATGGGAAATACTACATCCAGCTGCCCAGCCACTCAACCAGGCCCAACCAAGTTAACAAAAAAACAGAACTACCACGGAAGACAAAAGGAAAAAGTAACCACAAGGAGGAAGTGGAGGAGAAGATCTGTTACATTCTGGGGGTTGTAGTCAAGGTCATGAAACAAAGTATGGAAGAACTTCTGTATGGAAAAGAAATTTGCTTGTAAAATTTCATCCAAATCACAATTTAAAGAAAAAAGGAAAAAGGGACTTCAAAAAATTTTTTTTTCAGAAAAAATCCATGAATAAAAAGATTAAAAAATGAAAAAGAATGCAATAATAAAATTAAGTAATATAAATAGATGAAAAAATAAATCACATTTATGCCAAAAATTATATACAGTTTAAATGCTTTTATAAGAAACAGGCTTTGACATTGGGTCAACATAAAAATTCATAATCAAAGCTAAGACATATAAAACTAAAATGACAATAAAAGTTAAAATGTAGAACGTAGCTATACAGAACCACCAAACCACTGCCATTGAGTGTATTTTGACTTATGGTGACCCCATGGAACAGAGTAGAGATGGCTTATAGGTTTTTCAAGACTGTAAATCCTTATGAAAGAAGATTGTCACATCTTACTCCTGCTGAGTGGCTGGTGGGTTCGAACTGCTGATCTTTTGTTTAGCAGTCAGATGCTCTAACCACTGTACAACCAGAGTTACATACCAGTCTAATTTAATACAAGAAAATATATAAGTAATTATTTAACAAATGGCATATACAGATGCCTGACTGATGACTTTAAAAATGTATATTCTATACCAATAATTAAAGAGAAAACAAAGCTTCTGTAGATTAAATACTGGAGTATAAGAAAGACTAATTGAAAGTGGAAAAATACTACAAATATGTAAGTTTGTGGTGAATGACTTTTCATACCAAATGTAAAAGTTAGAAAAAATACTGCTATCAATGATAGATTAGACTATGATTAGATTGTATATACCTATAAATCTCTCTATAAGCACACTAATATATAATAAAAGGCAAGATAAACAGAAAAATGTTTGTAATATAGATAACTGACAAAGTCTTAATCACATTTTTAATAAAGATCAGTGTGATTTCACAAAGAAAAAAGATTTCAATAGAAAAGTAAGGAAAGGAGATTGACACTTAACAAAATTAAAATGACATATATTCAATTTAAAAAATATGAAATCATGTTCTACCAGAGGATATAAAACTATAATGAACTTTTATCTTTTTAGTAATTTTTTTAAAAAGATATAATATTAGCATGGTTTGGGGAAGAAAACAGTCTTGTAGGTTTATTGTGACTCATTGCTATTATTTCTAAAAACTGACCATATGCGTCAATAGTGATATTATGTATTTTGATCCAGAAATTTAATTCTAGGGATTAATCTTAATGAAGTTATCAATAAGGATAAAACTGAACAAGACTATTCATTACAGTTTTAGTTGTGGTATCCTGGAATGATTTGCATGTCTAACTATTGGGGAGAAGTTCAATTAAATTCTGATCCATTCTTACATCAAATACTGTGCAATTATTAAGACATATTTTGTAATAGTGGTGAATTAATTTGAAGTATGCATATATGAATATTTAGGTTTTACCAAAAAGGAAAAATGACAAAATTCTCATCTTTGGCTTTATTTCGTCAGTCTTTTCAAAATATTGCCAATTTTTGGGGCACCGTATATTATTTTTCATAATTCTGTTGCCCTATTTACTCTAGCTCTGTATAGTGAGAAGGATCAGAAAATGTTCTGTTGTAATTTTTAAGAAGTTATTTATTCCCAGTCTGTAATTATAGATTAATAGATAAGATAACAAGAACAATACATTTTAAAAAGTTTTAATTTAATTTCAAAAAGTATTTTAAGTATCACATAGAAAATGAGTTAGTAGGTAATTGGGGAAATGAAAAGAAAGGTAAAGGACATTCTCCTGGAAACTCACAAAGAGTTAAAGATACCGAATTTCATTTAAGAGATACCCTGAGATGGATGATATAATAAGGCAATAAACAGTACACCACAAGGGAATGGGGAAGTGCTTTATTTCATCTGTAGGAAGTGATATATTATTTCATCAATTCTAAGTAGCTCACATTTTCCCTCAGTTTAAGTGCTCTGAAGTTGAGATTAAAATAGATGGCATTTCACAATTGCTATCAGCCTTGTGAAAGTCATGACATAATTGACACTAGACTCTACTTGATGGTTTCTGGAAAGATCATGAAAGAGCCAGCATCCAAGTTTCTTAGAGAAAATGATGCTTTGAAGAGTGTATACATAGAGATGGTAGAAAAGGACATTATATTGTGAAAATTTAGAAACTGCAGTTTTTTTCCTACATTGTTGAAGCAAGAATGGATCTGAGATCACTTAATTTACTTTCCTCATTTTATAAATGAAGAAACTAAGGCTTAGTGTTGTTGAGAGACTCATCCAAAGTCATACAACAAGTTTGTGATACATTCAGGACTAGATCCTGCTTTTTAGAGACTTATGATTATTAGATCATGTGGCAGTAGGAGAAAAAACATGACTCAATGAAACAGCAGATGACTCTGGGGAATGGAGGTGGTTGAGAATAACTGAAATTAATAGTTAATTTAGCTATAAAACTCTGTCAGTATGGAAAATTTATTCTAATATCCATTCTGCCTATTTAGCAAATTGAGATGAGAAGATAATATTTTCCACATGATAGTGGGAAGATAGGAAAAATAAAATTATGCAAGATGTATTCTATGGATTGCAAGCCATGATTTGTCTCAGAAACCTTTTTTTTTTTACCTGTTTTCCATTAACCATAAACATGTTTGACACTCCCCACGTTTTTATTTTGGTTGCTGTTTTGAAAGATAAATGTGCTGCAAAACTTAAAGTTTAAGAAGAAATTGGAGAATAAATTAAAAAACTATGTCATCTTTAGAATACTATAAAACAGACTTTCCTAATGATTTATATGTGGTATGATTAGGTATAGACTTTGGTTAACACCCAGCCTAATATTCCTTCCACAAATTATTGAATATTAAAATATTTTAAGTTTTAAAACAATAATAGCACATGGCTTTGCTTTTAAGACTAGAAACTTACGCAATTAAAATTTTAATTAATATCCATGAATATAAGTTAGAAAGCATATTTTAGTTAGAAACAATATGGTGTAGTGCAAACAGTACTAGTGTATTGGTTCAGGTTCTCCACAGAAAAATAGGAGATACAGGTATACAGAGAAATTTCAAGGAATTGGCTCATTTGTTTGTGAAGGCAGCTGTTGTTGGTAGGTGCCACTGAGGTGGCTCTGACTCACAGGGACCCTACATACAACAGAATGAAACTGCTCGATCCTGTGCAAACCCCCCACAATCCTTGCTATATCTGAGCCCATCATTGTAGCCACTGTGCTAAACCATCTCACTGAGGGCCTTCCCATTTACCCTGACCCTCGACTTTACCAAACCTGATACTCTTCTCCAGAGCATGGTTCCTTCTGACAACATGACCAAAATAGGTGAGACAAAGTCTTGTCATTCTCGTTTCCAAGGAGCATTCTGGCTATACTACTTCCAGGACAGATTTGTTGTTCTGGTAGTCCATGGTACTTTCAGTATTTTTTGCCAACACCACAACTCAAAAGCGTCAACTCTTCTTTGGTCTTCCTTATTTGTTGTCCAACTTTCACATGCATATGAGGCTATTGAAAATTCCATGGCTTGGGTTGGGCGCCCCTTAGTCTTACTCTTCAGCACTTAAAAGACATCTTTTGCTGTACATTTGCCCAGTGCAATACCTCATCTGATTTCTTGACTGCTCCTTCCATTGGTGGTGATTGTAGAACCAAATAATATGAAATCTTGGACAACTTCAATCTTTTCTCTATTTATTGTGTTTCTGCTTGTTGGCCCCCTTGGGGGGGATTTTCATTTTCTTTATGCTGAGGTGTAATCCATAGTACAGATGGTAGTCTTTAATCTTCATCAGTAAATGCTTCAAGTAATTCAGCAACCAAGGTTGTGTCATCTGCATATCATAGGTTGTTAATGAGACTTTCTTCAATCCTGATGCCATGTTCTTCTTCATATAGCCCAACTTCTTGGATTATTTGCTTAGCAGACAGATTGAACAAGTATGGTGAAAGTATACAACACTGACACATTTCCTTCCTGATTTTAAACCATGCAGTAGCCCTTGTTCTGTTCAAATGACAGACTCCTGGTCTATGTACAGGTTTCTTCTGAGTATAATTCAGTGTTCTGGGATTCCCATTCTTCTCAATGTTGTCCATAATTTGTTATGTTCCACACAGTTAAATGATTTTGCATAGTCAATAAAACACAAGTAAACATCTTCCTGGTATTCTTTGGTTTAATCCAAGATCCATCTGACATCAGCAATGAAATTCCTCGTTCCATGTCTTCTTCTGAATCCAGCTTGCATTTCTGCAAGTCCCCTGTCAATATAGTGCTGGAACTGTTTTTGAATTATCTTCAGCAAAATTTTACTTGCATGTGATTCTCATGATATTGTTAGATAATTTCCACATTCTGTTGGATCACCTTTCTTTGGAATAGGTACAAATATGGATCTCTTTCAGTCAGTTGGCCAGGTAGCTATCTTCTAAATTTCTTGGCATAGATCAGTAAGTGCCTCCAGCATGGAATCCATTTGTTGAAACATCTCAGTGGGTATCGTGTCAATTCCTGGAGGCTTGTTTTTGCCAATCCCTTCACTGCAGTTACAACTTCTTCCTTCAGTACCATTGGTTCTTGATCATATAACCACCCCGTGAAATAGATGACCATCAACCAATTTTTTATGGTACAGTGACACTGTGTATTCCTTCTGTCTGCTTTCAGTATTTTCTGCATACTTCAATATTTTGCCATGTTGTTGTTGTTGTTGTTGTTCTTAGGTGCTGTCAAATCAACTCTGACTCATATTGACCCTATGTATAACAGAACAAAACACTGTCTGGTCCTGTGCCAGCCTCACAATCATTTTTATACCTGAGCCCATTATTGCAGCCTCTGTGTCAATCCATCTCTTTGAGGACCTTCCCCTTCTTCACTGACCCTCCACTTTACCAAGCATGATATCATTCTCCAGGGAATTGTCCCTCTGATGACTAAAGTAGGTGAGATGAAATCTGGCCATTCTCATTCACTTTTAAGGAGCATTCTGGCTGCAATTCTTCCAGGACAGATCTGTTCATTCATAGTACTTTAATAGCCCATAGTGCTTTCAGTATACTTTGCCAATGCCATAACACAAAAGCACCAACTCTTCTTCAATCTTCTTTATTCATTGTCAAACTCTCACATGCATATGAAGCAATTGAAAATACCATAGCTTGGATTAGGCACATATTAGTCTTCAAGGAGACATCTTAGCTCTTCAACACTTGAAAGAGGTCTTTTGCAGCAGATTTGCCCAGTGCAATACATTGTCTGATGTCTTGACTACTGTTTCCATTGGTGTTGATTGTGGAACCAAATAATATGAAATCTTTAACAACTCCAATATTTTCTCCATTTATTGTGAGGATTTTTGTTTTCTTTATGTTGAGATCTAGTCTATATGCAGACTAAAGACTTTAATCTTCATCAGTAAGTGTTTCAAGTCATCCTCACTTTCAGCAAGCAAAGTTGTGTCATCTGCATATTCCAGGTTGTTAATGAGCATTCCTTCAATCCTGAAGCCACATTCTTTTCATATAGTCCAGGATATCTGATTGTTGGCTCAGCATACAGATTGAATCAGTATGGTGAAAGTATAGAACCCTGATTCACTCCCTGCCTGATTTTAAAACATGCAGTATCCCCTTGTTCTATTCAAATGACAGCCTCCTGGTCTATGTATAGGTTCCTGATGAGCACAATCAAGTATTCTTGAATTCAACTTCCGTTCTTCTCAATCTTATCCATAATTTGTTATGATCCACACAGTTGAATGCTTCCACATAGTCAATAAAACACAAGTAAACTTCTTTGCTTTCAGCCAAGATCCATCTGACATCAGCAATGATATCCCTTGTTCCACATCCTCTTCTGAACCCAGCTTGCATTTTTGGAAGTTCTCTGTCAATATACTGCTGCAACTGTTTTTGAATTATCTTCTGTAAGATTTTACTTGCGTGTGATATTAACAATATTGTTTGCTAATTTCCACATTCTGTGGGATCACCTTTCTTTGGAATGGGTACAAATATGGATCTCTTCCATATTTGGTAGCTGTCTTCCAAATTTCTTGCCAAAGACAAGTGAGTACCTCCAACATGGCATTGTTTATTAAAACATTTCAATGGGTACTCCATCAATTCCTGCATCCTTGTTCTTTGCCAATTTCTTCAGTGCAGCTTTGACTTCTTTCATTACCATATCATTCTTGATGTTATGCCATCTCTTGAAATGGATGAACATCGACCAATTCTTTTTGGTACAGTGACTCTGTATTCCTTCCATCTTCTTCTGATGTTTCATGCATAATTCAACATTTTGTCCATAGAATCTTTCAATATTGCAACTCAAGGATTGAATTTTTTCTTCAGTTCTTTCAGCTTGAAAATGATGAATGTGCTCTTCCCTTTTGTTTTCTAACTCCAGGTCTCTGCACATTTCATTATAATACTTGACTTTGTCCTATTGAACTGCTCTTTGAAATCTTCTGCTCAGCTTTTTAATCTTATAATTTCTTCCATTTGCTTTAGCTACTCTGCATTGAAGGTCAAGTTTCAGAGTGACTTCTGACATTCATTTTGGTCTTTTCTTCCTTTTGTGTCTTTTTAATTACCTTCTGCTTTCTTCATGGATGATGCTCTTAATGCCCTCCCACAATTCCTCTGGTTTTTGGTCATTGGTGTTCAGTACATCAAGTCTGTTCATTAGATGGTCTCCAAATCCAGGAAGGATATAATCAAGGTCATAATTTGGCTCTCATGGACTTGTTTTAATTGTCTTCAACTTCAACTTGAACTAGCATATGAGCAGTTGATGATCTGTTCCACATTTAGCTCCTGGCCTTGTTTTGGCTCAAGATATTGAGCTTCTTCATTGCCTCTTTCCACAGAGGTAGTCAATCTGATTCCTGTGTAGTACATCTGGCAAAGTCCATGTGTATAGCCATTGTCTGTGTTGTTGAAAAAAGGTATTTGCAATGAATAAGTCGTTGGTCTTACAAAATTTTATCTTGTGATCTCCAGTGTTATTTCTATCAAGAAGGCCATATTTTCTAACTACTGGTGATTCTTCTTTGTTTCCAACTTTCACATTTCAATCATCAGTGGTAATCAACACATCTTGATTGCACATTTGATTAATTTCAGACTGCAGAAGTTGGTAAAAATCTTCAATTTCCTCATCTTTGGCATTGGTTGATGCATAAATTTGAATAATAGTAATATTAACTGGTGTCCCTCTTAGGCATAAGGATATTATTCTGTCACTAACAGCATTGTACTTCAGGATAGATCTTGAAATATTCTTTGTGATGATGAATGACACACCAAATACTTTAAGTACTTTGACATGACCTCCAGCCTCATAGCAACACACAAGCCACAACAGTAGGACAAACTAACAGATGAGTATTTTTCCCATAGAATCCTTCAATTTTGCAACTCAAGGTTTCAATTTTTCCTTCAATTCTTTCAGCTTGAGAAATGCTGAGCATGTTCTTCCCTTTTGGTTTTCTAATTCCAGGTCTTTGCACATTTCATCATAATAATTGACTTTGTCTTCTTGAGGTGCTCTTTGAAATTTTCAAATTTTCTGTTCAACTGTTTTATCTTGTTATTTCTTCCATTTGCTTTAGCTTCTCTTCATTCAAGAGCAAGTTTCAGTCTCTTCTGATGTCCATTTTGTTTTTTTCTTCCTTTTCTGTCTTTTAGATATGAAGACCTTTTACTTTCTTCGTGGATGATGTTCTTGATGTCATCCCACAAATCATCTGTTTTTTTGTAATTGGTGTTCAATGTATCAAATCTGTTCTTCATATGGTCTCTAAATTCAGATGTGATACAATCAAGGTCATGTTTTGGCTCTCATAGACTTTTAAAATCTTAGTTTGGAAGCTTCACTGAAATGTGGCAAGTCTAAAATCCTTACTTCAGGTGACAGCCTGGAATCTCTGTCAGTCTTGTGTCGACACTGGTAGGCCAGAATACCTATATTATAATCTTGAGGCAGAATCCTTATTCCTTGGGAAATTTCAATTATTGTTCTTAAAACTTTCAACTGATTGGATGAGGCCCACCCACATTATGGAGAGTAATCTACATTGGTTAATGTCAAGTGACTTAAATACTAATCAAGTGTAAATTCTTTCCTAGGAACATTTCAAATTGTGTTTGAACAAATAACTAGGCACTATAGTCTAGCTAACTTGACATATTAAATTAAACTGACCTAAAAGTGAGCATTGGGGTTCTATTCTGCATTCTTCTGACCAATTCTCCAATGTTGCGGAAGTTTTGAAAATCTTTATATTTTAATTTCTTTAATTATAAGGTACATGCTTTCACTAGAATCATTCTCTGTGGTTCTAACAGAGTTTGTTTCTATGATTTAAAACATCAAATTGCATTAAATAAATCAATATATTGTTAGTAAAATTAATGCAAACTCTTTGAAATTTTTACTGTATATTGGCCATTATTTGAATAGTAGATATGTTGGTTGTAAGTTGCAGTAAAATATAATTTACTCACAGTTCTCCTGACAACACATTACAGTTAATTCTGTGGGATTGATATGTAGTGATATAGAATCAAAACAAAAATATTATACATTAAAAATGAGCTATCAATAATTATTAGTATTATATCTGCTTCATTAATTGAGTATGCTTATGATGAAATATCTTCAGCAAAATTTTACTTGCATGTGATATTAATGATATTTTTTGGTAATTTTCACATTCTGTTGGATCTGAGAGGCAGAAGTAACACTAAATGTCCCTATTCTTGGGGTAAAGCATTAGTATGTGGAGAGAGAAAGAAGAGCTTCTCCTATGTTATGCTCTATACTTCTCCTAAACATATAATATGTATTATTTCTTTTTTCATCACAATAACACATTTGTTGTTGTTGTTATGTGCCGTCGAGTCAAACCCGACTCATAGCGACCCCTCCTTGGGTTTCCGAGGCAGTATCACTACGGAAGTAGGATTGCCCAACCTTCCTTCCGAGGAGTGGCTGGTGGGTTTGAACCGCCAGCCTTCTGGTTAGCAGTTAAGTGCCTTAGGCACTATGCTACCAGAGCTCCTACAATAACACATAGAAATTTTATATTTCCATTTTACAGATTCAGGACTTGAGGCTTAGAGTGTTTGAGTAACATGCCCCATGTTACAAGGTGAATATAAGTCACAACTGGTATTCAAACCTGTGCTCTTTAGTACCACAGGAAATTTTATCTCATATCCTTCAATGATGCTATGGAAATATCATCTTCCCTATGCTCTTTCCCTTGTTTCTTCTATCAGACATAAATTTGTCCTTACCTCAGCATCTCCACCCTTATTAGTTCATCTGTAGATCTCTAGCCACTCTAGGATTTTGATTATTTATTTAAGTATGTGTGTTATGTCCTTTAAGGAGCTCTGTTGGAGCAGCATGCAAGACATTTGCCTGCTAGCCAGAAGGTTAGCCATTCAAACACACTAGTTTCTATGTGGGGGTAAGTAGGCACAATCTATTTCCGTAAAGATTTACGGTCTTGGAAACCCAATGAGGGTCTCTATGAATCAAAATAGACTTGATGACAGTGGAATTTTGAGATTATTTTCTTTATTTGATTTTAAATTCCTAGGGGGAGAGGTTCATGTCTAAATCATGTTGGTGTGCCACAGAGGAAGTAGGAGGAAAAGGTATCAGTGTGCTATTCTAGGATATCTTGGTAAAGAAATCTACATATGATTTAATAGTAAAAGAGATAACATTGTAGTATAGAATTCGTTTACTATAATTATAAGTTACTCTCCACAAATTATTTTGGTTCAGTTAAGTATCCAGGAAGGCACAAACATGTTTATTCAGTGACTTCAAGTTGCATTAAAAATTTTAATAATTTTTTTTTTAAATTTCTGAGGTTAAGAAATATGATGAGAATTTAATTGTCATTGTAAAAAATTCTGTTTCTTTTAAGATAAAATTTGTATTGTGACTTCTTGGACAGTGTTCTCACTTGTATACAGAATCAATCTCTCCATTCCAACATCTTCAATTTAAATTATTTTCTTTGGCAGAAAGGCCATTTCAAGAATTGTTCTTTGACCCCATAGCCCTAGAGTTGGTGCCATTATGTTAAAATACCTATTTCTATTTTATACCATTTGAATTGGGATGTAAAAAGAAAGCTATTATTAACCTAGAACTCTTTCTCAATTGGAATTCTGCCTGAGGTCTGACAGACTTTATTTTAAGCCCCCACTTCTTAAGTGAGGAGTTTACACACAAGTACTGAGATTTTGAAAGCTAACCATCATAGTATGTGCGTAAAATTTTAAGTTGTTTCTACATCTGTTATCTGTTTGAAAATTCTGACCTGAAGGCACAAAGCATTTGAATTACAGACCATATGGAACCATCGGGAAATTCCTCATTTCCATTTGGTGGGCCATAACTAAAACCACATCTCTTCCCTAGTTCATTACTTCACTCACTAATGATTAGTGCTACATCAGGTCTGTTTCAATTCCCCTTTCTGGCTCAATAGTTTTCTACGCCTTTTATTTCCTGCTGTCTTGAGCTCTGCTTCACTTGTTCCCCTTCATCTCATTTACTATAATGATAAGCCACCCTCCACAAATTATTTTGGTTCAATTAAGTATCCAGGAAGGCCAGACATTAACAGCACTTTATCCCTCTATTTAATTTGCTACTTGTCATGAGCACACCTTGTTACAAAGACTACTTGTGATATTTTCATTCATAAGCCCCATGTTTGGATACAGTACTATAACACTTTCATCAAACAGAATTTTTTAACTTTCTAATTTGATACAGATTCAACTATTTTGACCCAGAGGTTTTCTTTCATGC
>NW_006921852.1:3151339-3170472 GCF_000298275.1 Orycteropus afer afer
ATTATCTTTAGAGAATTTTTATACTTTTATACTGCTCATTAGTTTTAATATTTGCAATAAATAAATCATTGGTCTTGCTAAATTCTGTCATGTGATCTCTGTCATCAAGGCTATATATATTTTCCATCCACTGTTCCTGGGTTGTTTCCAATTTTCATATTATAATCACTAGTAATTATCAATGCATCTTGATTACATATTTATCAATTTCACACTGCAGAAGTTGGTAAAACTCTTCAATTTCTTCATCTTTGACATTAATGGCTGGTGCATAAACTTGAATAATAGTCATGTTAAATTGTCTTCTTTGTAGGCATATGGGATATTATCCTACTGCTGACAGTGCTGTGCTTCAGGATAGATCTTACAGTGTTCTTTTTGATGAAGAATGTGCTGCCATTCCTCTTCAATTTGTCGTTCTTGGCATAGTAGACTATATTATTGTCTGTTACAAAACAGCCACTATGAGTGCATTTTGGCTCACTAATGCCTAGGAAATGGAACTCTGGTGGTGTAGTGCCTAAGGCATTTGACTGCTAACCAGAAGGCTGGCGGTTCACACCCACCAGCCACTCCTCAGAAGGAAGTGTGGGCAATCTATTTCTGTAGTGATACTGCCTCGGAAACCCAAGGAGCAGTCACTATGATTCTGATTCAACTCAATGGCAGTGAGTTAGTGAATGCCTAGGATATCTGTCTTAACACATTCCATTTCACTTTTTGATGACTTCCAATTTTCCTAGATTCATACTTCATACATTCCATATTTTGATTACTAGTGGGTATTTGCAGCTGTTTCTCCTCACTTTTGAGTCATGCTATATCAACAAGTGAAGATCCCAAAAGCTTTACTCTATCTACTTCATTAGGGTCAATTCTACTTTGAGGAAGCAGTTCTTCTCAGATTGTATTTTGAGTGTCTTCTAACCAGAGAGACTCATCTTTCAGCACTATATCAGACAATGTTCTGTTCTATTCATAAGGTTTCCTGGGTTGTTTCCAACTTTCATATTATAATCACTAGTAATTATCAATGCATCTTGATTACATATTTATCAATTGTAAATATGATACAAAACTGGTCAATTTTCATAAGTAGATAGTCTATACATTCCTCCTACTCTGCCTTAATCTCGAGGCTATACATATAGGCCATGCTAAGTGAGCTCTGGTAGCATAGTGCCTGAGGCACTTGACTGCTAACCAGAAGGCTGGTGGTTCAAACCACCTCAGAAACCCAATGAGAGGTCGCTATGAGTCGGGGCCAACTTGACAGCACATAACAACAAGAACAACAACATGAGTCAGAATCAACTTGATGGCAGTGGGTAAATCTAATTTCTAGGGTGCTCTGGTGGTGCAGTGGTTAAAGCATTTGGCTGCAAGTGAAAATGTTGGCAGTTAGAATGTACCAGCTGCTTTGTGGGAGAAAGATGAGGCAGCCTATTTCTGTACTGTAAAGATTTGCAGCCTTGGAAACCCATTGGGGCAGTTCTACTCAGTACTGTTGAGTCACTATATGTTGGAATTGACTCGATGTCAGTGGGTTTTGTTTGTGTTTAAAACTAATTTCTAGAATTGGACCTGAAACTAGACTTCTCTTTTCTTTCCCTCATGAACCTTGAGACTCATTCACACTTGGTGGGAGCAGGCTTAAAGTGCTGTCACCTAGCCAAAGGAATAGTGGGTAGGCCCTCCCTCACAGGCAGGTGCAAGGGAGGTAGCAGAGAGCACAAAGGAGGCCATGCAAGCAAAACTCTTGGTACACTAGGAGAAACATTGACCGACAGATGGCAGCCTCTCTCCATTTCACCAGCCAGGCAAATTTCTATCTTTTTGTCAAGAGGCACTGGGGACTGGGCAGGAGTTCTGCAGTAGTTTTGGGTGGTTTTTTGCTGTGATTAGTTGCTTCCCAGTCAATTCTGACTCATGGCAAGTCAGAATGATCTTGTAGGTGCAGAGTAGAAGTGTTCCATAGGGTTTTCAAGGCTGTCATGTTTGAAAGCAGATTACCAAGCTTGTCTTCCGAGGTGCCTCTGGGTGGACTTGAACCACCAACCTTTTGGCTTCTTTGGGAAGGTAGTGGCCCTCAATAGGGGTAGGTGAGGAATTGGGGGGAAGAAAGTGAATGCTTTTCCTTACCAATGATATCTCTGTTAAAAATAACTCAGTAGTGCTTTTATCTTTATGCTTTTTCATAAAAAAACAAAACAAAAAAAGTTTATATGCTTGAAATACAATTTTATGCCCAAGATACTTTTATACGTGATGAGTATGAACTTACAATTGTTATTAGTTTGCCAAATAGCCATGGTTTGATTTAAGTATGTTATTCAGGAGAGAATTTTTAAACCAAAGATAGTCAGTCATTAGGGAACGGAATGTTGTTCTTATGTGCTGTCAAGTTGGACTCACCTCATAGTGACCCCCCTTGGGTTTCCGAGGCGATATCACTATGGAAGTAGGTTGCCCAACCTTGCTTCTGAGGAGTGGCTGGTGGGTTTGAACCACCAGCCTTCTGGTTAGCAGTCAAGTGCCTTAGGCACTATGCTACCAGAGCTCCTCAGTGAACAGAATAGAGAAATGAAAAGATAGAGAGTGGGAAGTTTTGGTGTAGAGACATAAGTGGCAGATAACAAATATATATTTATGGGGGGAAGGAAAGTAATACTCATAAAAGGATAGATGCAAAGATGGACAAAAGGGAGTAACATTTTTTTACCTCCTCAAAATTTCAGAGGTTGTGAGAGAATGGGTAGTAGCTTTGGGCTATTAGAAATTGAGAAGGGAATAGAAGCAGTCTAGATGAGAATAATGTTGGTGGTTTGAGTCCACCCAGACACACCTGAGGAGAAAGGCCTAGCAATCTACTTGTGAAAATTCACTCTCTGAGAACTCTGTGGAGCACAGGTCGACTCTGACACATGTGGTTAGAATGGACTAAATGGCACCTGATGGTGATTGTAGTAGTGGAAGATGAGAATGATAAAAGTAAATCACAGGCTTTCACAAGGCCAAAGAAGAGCAAAATATCTATTAATCTGCAGGTGTCCTCCTTGTAGTTATTGTTTGGTGCTGTTGAGTCAGTTCCCATTCATAGTGACCTGTGTACAACAGAAAGAAACATTGCCTGGTCCTGCTCCATTCTGGCTATTGTTTTGCTTGAGCCCATTTTGCAGCCACTTTTTTCTGTCTATGTTGTTGAGGGTCTTCCTCTTTCTTGCTGACCTCTACTTTAGCAAGCATGATATCCTTCTCCAGGGTATGGTCCCCTTATAACATGACCAAAGTACAACAGATGAAGTCTTGTCATCCACACCTCAAAGGAGCATTCTGGCTGTACTTCTTTCATGACAAATTTGTTCATTCTTCTGGCAATCTGTGATATATTCAATATTATCATCCAACACCATAATTGAAATGAATCAATTTTTCTTTGGTTTGTTCATTCAGTGTACAACTTTCACATGCATATGAGGTGATTGAAAATACCATGGCTTGGGTCAGGCACATCTTAGTCTTCAAAGTAACATCTTTGCTCTTTCATACTTTACAGAGGTCTTTTACAACAGATTTGCCCAACGCAAAATGTCTTTTTATTTCTTGACTGCTGTTTCCTTGTGTGTTAACTGTGAATCTAAGTGAAATGAAATCATAGACAATTTCAATCTGTTCTCTATCCTGATGTTGCTTATTGGTACAGGTGTGAGGGATGGTGGGGATTTTAACCCACCTGGTGGTGCCTCAGAAGACAGGTCTGGAGATCTGCTTCCATTAGATTACAGCCAAGGAAACACTATAGAACTCTTCTACTCTATATTGTGTGAGGTTGGCACGAGTTAAAATCAACTCAACAGCAACTAACAATAACAGTCTCTATACTAACAATACTCCTTCTAGGTCAATGGTGTCCAATAGAACTTCCTGCAGTGATGGAAATGGTCTACATCTGTCCTGCCCAATATATAGCCACATGTATCTATTGGGCATTTGAAATGTGGGTAATGTGACTAAGCAACTAAATTCTAAGTTTAATTTATTTGTCTATTCTTCTTTATTACCTTTAAGTAGCAGTTTACCATCCCTTTTCTACCCACCCCTAGTAACCAGCAAAAAATATTCATTTTTTTGTGAAATCCCCTTCTTGACTTTTACAATAGCTGTCTCATATGATATTTGTCCTTTTGTGATTGAATAACTTCACTAAGCAAAATGGATTCCAACTTCATCCATGTTATGAGATGTTTCATAGATTCATCATTGCTCTTTAATGTTGTGTGGTATTCCATTATATGTTTGTACCATAGTTTGTTGATCCACTCCTTCATTGATGGGCATTTAGTTTTTTCCATCTTTTTGCTATTGTGAATAGTGCTGCTACAAATACGAGTGTACGTATATGTATTTGTGTTATGGCTCTTATTTCTCTAGGATATATATCTAATCTTATGGTATTTCTATTTCTTGTTTTTTAAGGAAGTGTCATACTGTTTTCCACAGTGTTTCCACTATTTTACACCCCCACCAACAGTGTGAGAGGGTTCTAGTCTCTCTACACCCTTGTCTACATTTGTACTAAAAACAAAACCATACCAAACCCACAGCCATCAAGTTGATTCTGACTCTTAGTGACCCTGTAAGACAGAGAGAACTGTCCTATAGGGTTTCCAAAGCTGTAAATATTTTTGGAAGCAGACTGCCTCATTTTTCTCCAACAGAATGGCTGGTGGGTTGGAACCTCCAACCTTTTGGTTAGCAGGTGAATGCTTTAATCACTGGGCTTCCAGAGTTTCAATCTGTCCTATAAAGTCTACAAGTTAGAATCCACTCAACAACAGAGGATTTGATTTTGTGTTTTCTCATTTGGACAATGAGAATAATAATATCCGTTTCAAAAGATTGTTGTTATTGTTGTTGTTGTTGTTATGTGCCGTCGAGTCGGCCCCGACTCATAGTGACCCCTCCTTGGGTTTCCGAGGCAGTATCACTACGGAAGTAGGATTGCCCAACCTTCCTTCCGAGGAGTGGCTGGTGGATTTGAACCGCCAGCCGTCTGGTTAGCAGGCAAGTGTCTTAGCCACTATGCTACCAGAGCTCCCTTCAAAAGATTAGTGTGACAAATTAAAAGAAGTAAGTATACAATGTTTAGCATGATGCCGTAGACACATTGTCAGTATATGTTAACAATCATTTAGAAATAATTATTACCATGTGAGCTAATCTTATGGCAGTGAATGAGGAATGCTAGAAAATATCTCAGGCTCTAAGATAGGAGACCAACCAAAACCAAACCAAACTCACTGCTGTTGACTCAGATCTGACTCATAACGACCCATCCTTGGGTTTCCAAGGTAGTATCACTAGGGAAGTAGATTGCCCAACCTTCCTTCTGAGGAGCGGCTGGTGGGTTTGAACCCTCAGCCTTCTGGTTAGCAGTCAAATGCCTTCGGCACTATGCTACCAGAGCTCCCAGAGATATGAGAGCAGGTCATATATCAAGGAATTGTTTTTCCTCAATCATTTCATTTATATAACCGTGGTGGCATAGTGCTGAAGGTCACAAATAAACACAGGTTATTTGACTGCTAACTAGAAGGCTGGTGGTTCAAACCCACCAGCCACTCCTCAGAAGGAAGGCTGGGCAATCTATTTCCCTAGTGATACCACCTTGGAAACCCAAGGATGGGTCACTATTAGTTGGATCTGCCTCAATGGCAGTGAGGTTTTTTTTTTTTTTTTGGTATATAACCATGAGATTTCAAAAACAGTAATAATATTAACCAGTATATAAAAGTTAAAGACTGGGAAGTTAAATACTCTAACTTATCAGTTTTAATGTGTCTAGATAGTCTGAGGTTTAATTTTAGTAGAAGAAAAGAATTCACTTTCTACAAAACACTATCTCTTTTACTGTTAAATCATTTATAAATTTCCTTTCCAGGATATCCTGGAATTCCACAGTGATACCATTTCCTCCTACCTCAAGATTAAGATCTCAAGTACCTGATCAGGAGAAGAGTATGCTAATTCCTATTTCTGACATAGAAATTTTAAAACTCTTATCAGCAATTTATAAATAATTACTCCCCAAAATTATTTTTGTTTGCTTACAAAAAAATAAATTAATAGAACTAGAGGTTTTTTCTTTTCTTTGTTTTTGTTATACAGTATCAGAGTGTGGTGATTAGTAATTATCTGGCAAATTTAACAATAATTCTTTAGATTTTCTTATTGGTGCAATTAACTGCTCACTTTTAACCATGAGTCAAGTTCCACAGCATATAGCAACTATTAAAATTTACCCTAGCCATTTGTTGCAATTTCATATTGATTTTGGTTCTTGACTTTGGTAAGCACTAACAGTTTTCATCATTTAGGAATTACAGCACCCTAGTCTGATAGTTAAAACTAAGGGAGGGGGGGGATGCTTCATTTGGGTGAGCAGCTTTTTATGGCAACATAAAAAGCATCATGACTTACTTTTACTTAAGTGAAAATACTTTACAATAGATTAGGGAAACAGCATGAGATTATAAAATGCATCGTATGTTCATATATTCTTCATATATACCCATTCAGGAGTGGAAAGTATTATCTGTCATTACAAGTTATTTTAAGACTTTGAGTATGTTATTAGTTTCAAATTTTCCATGATTACATCTTAGATATACAACAGGGAGAATATAATGACACTATTAAATGCACACTCTTTTCTAATATCTGTCACTTAATGAAAAGCAAAAGCTTTTAAATCATTGCACTTAGCCTGAAGTGTAATGAAATGAAGTGTTCTTGCTCGAACAGAAAGAATAATCAAAATCTAGTTAGGCAATTAATATCTTTGGTTTTGCTCCTCACTGTACTCCATCATTATGACATCCATATCTTTATCTCTGGGTGAACTCATGAGAAACTGGGTCTAGGAAGCTGATAAACTGTGCTGGATGTTTTTATGTATCATAAGGGTAGAAGACAATGGATGAAATTTTATTTTCTATATTCTACAGTTTTATCTTAACATTTAGCTACTCTTCCTTAGAAGATGGTCAACAATCATCTTGGAGGGCTTTGTGTGTGGTCCATGTAGAAAACTAGGTAGCTCCTGTTGCTATAGCATCTCTGTGGAGCATTGTGTCATTACCAGCTTTTGTGAGAGCAGGCTCCTTTCACAGGTCTGGGAGGAGCAGTGATGGTTCTGAAGGACATATTCTAAAACTGAATGAAGCAGAAATTTGTTACTGTCTAATCTGCAAGGAAGGTTGGGCAATCCTACTTCTGTAGTGATACTGCCTCGGAAACCCAAGGAGGCGTCGCTATGAGTCGGGGCCGACTCGACGGCACATAACAACAACAATCTGCATAGTAGATGTAGAGGACCTGTCTTAGAGACATATGCTTCCATGTATATTTTTAGATTTAACTTCTCTCCATTTATCAAATAGACTGACTGATTAAAGAACTTCTAGTTTTTGTATCTGGAAAAAAAAAAATGAAGTCAGAGTTAACCACAATTAACCAAATCTAAATAAGTTACACAAAAATGTAACAAATAACCAGTTTTGCTGCACATATCTACATGTCAGAAATGCTGTTTTTCTTTGCCAGGATTCCTCATGTATCTACCTCATGATTTCTATTTATTTTGTTATGGTTTCCTTGACTATGTTAGTAGATATTCAAAATAAGAGATTTTATTCTTTTTTTAAATAAATAATAAAATTAAATTCATAATTTGGGGAATAAAACTTGAAATCATAAGAACCAATTTTAAAAACTGTTTGATAATTATGTCTTCATGTGACTATGATTAATTACATTATGTATGCTTAATAAAGACAAGATATATGAATTAATATAAATATGAGACTGATTATAAGAGCAATTAAAATCCTTTTATAATTCTTTTCAAGGATCAGTGATATTTGTGCTATAATTTTAATTTATTTGCAATGAAATATTTCCCTGATTTTTCAATCATTTAAAATTTAGACCATATTAGAGGTTTATTGTTGATAGATTATGTAAGTTACTCTACAAAATAAAATAAACACAGATCAATTAACTTATATTATTTAAATGCCAAATATTTTCTCTTGTAGATGCAGGATGCATTTTAAAGAGACAAAAAATGAGACAGTTTTACTTCTAAATTTCCTTTTCCTTATTTTGATGCTGGTGAGTATTTGTAGAAAAAAAGTTTTCTATTGATTTCTGAATGCTATCTCAGAAGATGAAAATGGTCCTAAGTCCTATTTTTCTACTCTCTTCCCTCTAGAAAAATTATGCTTGAGAATGAGTTTTACTAATGGAAAGCTACTTACTTTATTTGTTGTCGAATATATATGGGGAGAAAAATTTGGCAGTTGTGAAAAGTAAAATGGGATCTTTCTTGGCAGGTTTAGAATTAAAACAATACAGATAACAACCTAATGTAGCGTTTTTTAGGGGATGTGCAGGTAAGGACAGCCTTTCTTAAATCACTGACTGTGAAGCATTGCAGCCGTAATTGTAGCAGAGGCATTCTAGAGACTTTGTCTCTTTAAAAATGGTCATGCCTTTTCATTTTCCTTGTGTATCTTTTTTCTATTTTGCCTTTCCATTAGTTATAAACATATCAGAGGAGTTTTCCTGTTGTTGCTTTTGAATCCAAGAACTGATATCTGGCTTAGTATTTCCAAATTGAAATCTAATTGTTTCTATTGTATTCGTGATGCCTAAAACTGGAATTGACTCAACATGGATATTTAATTTGTATCTGAATATTTTAAAAGGAATGAAGGATGAATGAATGAATAAAATAAACCAAACCCACTGCTATCTAATCTATTCTGAATCATAATGACCCTATAAGCTGCACAGGGTTTCCAAGACGATGAATCTTAATGGAACAAGATTGCCACTTGTTCAGACTTTCACATCTGTCACATTGCCATATCTCTGTTCTGTGGAGTGGTTGCTGGGTTTGAACTGCCAACCTTTCAATTAGCAGCTGAGCACTTTAAACACTGTGCTACCAGGGGCTCCTCAAATAAAATAGCATGTGAAAATGAATGTTAGTTGTGACATGTATATTGTTGTTGTTGTTTGTTGTGTACCGTCAAGTCACACCTGACTCATAGTGACCCCTCCTTGGGTTTCCGAGGTAGTATCACTACGGAAGTAGGATTGCCCAACCTTCCTTCCGAGGAGTGGCTGGTGGGTTTGAACTGCCAGCCTTCTGGGTAGCAGTCAAGTGCCTTAGCCACTATGCTACCAGAGCTCCTGACATGCATATAGGGAAGGCTTCAAAACAAAACCTGAATGGTATGTTTGAGAAAGACCCAGAGGGCAAAAGGAGCAAGGGGAACAAAGACAGATAGTATCTATCCTAGGAGAGTCTGCCAGGGCCCTGGTGGTGGGGAACCTTGTAGACTTTTGTAAAACCTTTTGGGTTTTATTCTGTATGCGTAAAATTACTCTGTATGAGCCCTGAAGGGGTTTTATGCAGAGCAGTGCCTTGGTTAAATTTATGTTTTAAAGAGGGACTCTGATGTTGTACGGGGAATCAGTTTAGGGGGCAAGAGGGAATGCAGCACTGCCAATCTGGAAAAGCAGTAGTCCAAGCCAACAGCTTAATAACAGGGGTAATAGAGGGAATATTACTAAGTGTATTTGAAGTAGAAAGAGTTTACTGATGATGTTGTATGCGAAAGACAGGATTCGAAGAAGGCTACAGGCTTGGGGGCATGAACAAAGGGCAAATGATGGTGTCATATACTGAGTTGAGGACCCCTGAAGGAAGAACAAGTTGTGATTAGAGAGTGCAGAATCAAGAGTGGTGTTAGCATCTTATTTTAGATAGATTATTAAGTCTGAAGTGGTTGTAGACTCTTAGGAACATGAATGGTTCTGGAATGCACAAGGGAGATGGTGGCTACTAGAGAGTCATTAGTGGAAATGGTTGGGACCCACTGAAGAACTGATGAAGCTAGAGAAGAGCTCAGAAAAGACTCAGCTGTAGGGTAGTGTAAACTGATATTTGTGTGTGTGTGTTTTCAACGATGTGTAGTTTTAAACTATAATAATTTAAAGTAATTCCTAAATTAAAATTGTCTTTTGTAAGCATATCTTCACTGATAAGTATTTCTGTACATTATTCACTCAGATTTTAACTTCTTAAATGTAGCATATATATATTATGTCTTTCTTAATTCCTAAAGCCTTAAAGGGAACTCTGGTGGCGTGATGCCTAAGGCATTTGACTGCTAAGCAGAAAGCTGGTGATTCAAACCCACAGCCACTCCTTGGAAGGAAGATTGGGCAATCTACTTCAGTAGTGATACCACCTGGAAAACCCAAGGAGGGGTCACTATGAGTCAGATCCGACTTGAAGGCAGTGGAGGGCTTAATATTCCTACTATCTTCTGCATAAATATAAATTACACAATAACTTACTTCCCTGTAAAATTTGAATGCATTTTAATTGCAGAACTAATATCTAGATATATTACTTGAAAAATGTATATAATGCAAAAATACAGAACACCACATGAAGTCCCTTTATAATGCAACATTCTTTTACTTCCCTCCTGAGGCTCCCCTGGGGCGGGGGGGGGGGGGCCCTTTCACAGTTTCAACCATCATTAACTTTTTTTTTTTTTTTTTTTTAATGGGTCTAAACATATATAGAAGCCCTGGTAGCTTAGTGGTTTAAAGCACTCGGCTACTATGGGAGAAAGATGAGACAGTCCACTGTCATAAAGATTTACAGCCTTGGAAACCCTATGGGGCAGTTCTACTCCATCCTACAGGGTCGCTATGAGTCAGAATTGACTCCGTGGCAGTGGATTTTTTCTTTTTCATTTTAAACATATATTTTCGTATATTAAATATTAACTTTAAAAACTTTTATTGCAATATATATCAGAGTAAGCTGCATAAAAGGATGTATACAAACTAAACTCACTGCCGTGGAGTCTGATCCAACTCATAGTGACCCCTCCTTGGGTTTCCGAGGTAGTATCACTATGGAAGTAGATTGCCCGACCTTCCTTCTGAGGACTGGCTGGTGGGTTTGAACCACCAACCTTCTAGTTAGTAAAGGATGTATAGCCTAATAAATAATTATATGACAAGTATCCTGTTCTGGAACAGCCTTTTTTTTTTTATACTTTTCATTGTAATTTGAACGTTGACAGAGCAAACTGGTTTTCCATTCAACTGTTCATACATGTTTTGTTTTGTAACACTGAATGCAGTCCCCTCAAGATAACAGCACTGTTCCCACTTCCTCCCTGTGTTTACCGTCTCCATCATCCTTCTTTCCCATCCACTCCTGAAATCTATTTTTTATCCTTGGGCAAATACTGCCATTTTGCTCTTATGGGGTTAATTGTTCTACTTCTTTTAGAAGGAAATGATATTTTAAGGCTTTAATCTAGGTACCAGTGATATCCATTTTTCCTAGGCCTTTTCAAATGGACAGGATTAGAATACTTCTTTGTCTATTTTCTTAATTTGACAGCTTTTTTGTTTATATATGACATTTCTTTCTTAATTTAAAAATTTTCCTTCTTTCACTTTATATTTCCCTTAAAAAAGTGTAACTTTTAATTCATATTTTAGTGCATTGAAGCTTATTCTTTGTTTTCTGAAATTACTTTTAAAATCTTTATATAATTTCTTAAGTTTTTCTAAGTATGATTTATGTTTGGTTTTCACATTTCATATAATTTTGAAGTAGTTTAGAGTTTGAATCCATTTCATGGGTATGCCATTAGGGCATGGTTATTACTTTGTTTCTCCTTTTCTTTGTTTTTCAAAATACCTTTTTATAGGATTTGACTTTGATCACTTTCCGTTACTCCATTTGATGTGACTTTTTCTTTTCAGTTTGCAAAGGTAGAATCATGCAGGATTGCTTTAATAATTTCTCAGATCTAGAGCTCTCTCTATTGTTATTTTCTTTTGCTCTTTGAAAATAAGGAGGTTTATTTTCTGAGATGTATTGGCTTTCTTCCCCTCCTCTATGTGTGTATGATATTTCTGTCTCATTATCCGTTGTCCCTGTTCTATTCAGTTTGTGTCTACTCTCATAAGTCTCTCCTAATTTTAGAGTTTTGGCTGCTTAGCTTGAAGAGTTCAAGGAAATCTGACAGAGTCCTTTAAAACTTACCATTATCACTTTTTGCTTATCCACTACTGAAGTGGACAAAACCTCTACCTGCATCAACTGCTGTTATCAAGTTGCTGTCTGAGCTTTTTAGTAAGTACTTGTTATCTGTATTGGGAAACTTAGGCCTCACATATGCCCTGTTGGTGTTTCCTTCAGCACAATTTTTAATAACAATCTAAATGTTCCCCTCCTTCTGCTTTTATTTTGAGGTTTGTAAGGATTGATCTTAATTCTGTTCAAGTACAAATATAGTTATTCTGTCTATTCTTATGAATGGATTTACAAAGGTTTTAAACTGATGCTGTAGCCACCATTTTCCCAGAATTCTGGCCTATAAACTTCGTTTTTACATAAATGGCATGATACCATATATATGGGCGCTCTGGTAGCGTAGTGCCTAAGGCACTTGACTGCTAACCAGAAGGCTGATGGTTCAAATCCACCAGCCACTCCTCAGAAGGAAGGTTGTGCTATCTACTTCCATAGTGATACTGCCTCGGAAACCCACGTAGGGCTCGCTATGAGTCAGGTCCGACTCGATGGCACATAACAACAACAATAACAACAACCATATATATTGTGCTGCAACTTGTTTTCCTACTTAATATATATTTAGGAAACCTATGACACTATTAACACAATTATAACTCATTCTTTTTATGTACTAACATTCTGTATATGTATTCACCACTTGTCTGTCAGTTTGTTGTATTGTGATGGCTCACATGTTACTGTGAGGCTGCAAGCTATGCCACTGGCATTTCAAACTTGCTCTTGAATGGAGTGTAGCTAAAGCAAAGGGGAGAAATGGTGAAATAAAAGAACTGAATAGGAGATTTCAAAGAGCAGCTCAAGAAGACAAAGTAAAGAATTAGAGTGAAATGTTCAAAGACCTAGAATTAGAAAACCAAAAGAGACATGTTCGGCATTTCTCAAGCTGAAGGAACAGAAGAAAAAATTCAAGTCTTGAGTTACACTATTGAAGGATTCTATGGGCAAAATATTGAATGATGCAGGAACCATCTAAAGAATATGGAAAGAATGCACAGAGTCACTGTACCAAAAAGAATTTGTCAACATTCAACCATTTCAAGAGGGAGCATATGATCAAGAATCAATGGTACTGAAGGAAGAAATCCAAACTACACTGAAGGCACTGATGAAAAATAAGGGTCCAGGAACTGATGGAATACTCACTGAGATGTTTCCACAAATGAATTTCAGCACTGGGGGCACTCACTAATTTATGCCAAGAAATGTTAAAGATATTTATTTGGTCAACCAACTGGAAGAGATCCCTATCTGTGCCAATTCCAAAGAAAGGTGATCCAATAGAATGTGGAAATTATTGAACAGTATAGTTATATGGCAGGCAAGTAAAATTTTGCTGAATATATTCCAAAAGTGGTTACAGAAGTATATAGACAGAGAACTATGAGAAATTCAAGCTGTATTTAGAAGAGGACTTGGAACAAGGGATATCAATGCTGATGTGAGATGAATCCTGGCTGACACAAAGAATACCAGAAAATGTTTACCTATGTTTTATTTCCTATGCAAAGATGTTTGACTGTGTAGATCATAGCAAATTATGGATAACATTGTGAAGAATGTGAGCTCTGGAGCATTTAATTTGCTCTTGAGGAACCAGTACATAGATCAAGAGGCAGTCATTCAAACAGAACAAGAGAATACTGAATGGTTTGAGTCAGGAAAAGTGTGCATCAGTGTAATGTCCTTTCACCATACTTACTCAATGTATGATGAGCAAATAATCTGAGAAACTAGACTATATGAAGAAGAATAGAATGTGACATCAGGATTGGGAGAAGACTTATTAACAACCTGCGATATGCAGATGACACAACCTTGCTTGCTGAAAGTGAAGATGACTTGAAGCACTTACTGATGAAGATCAAAGACTAGTCTTCAGTATGGTTTATACTTCAACATAGAGAGCAAAAATCTCTACGACTGGACCAATAAGCTACATCACAATAAGTGGCAAAAAGATTGAAATTGTCAAGGATTTTATTTTATTTGTATCTACAATCAATTGCCATGGAAGTAACAGTCAAGAAATCCAGACATATTGCACTGGACAAATCTGCTGCAAAAGGCCTCTTTAAAGTGTTAAAGAGCAAAGATGTCACTTTGAATAGTAAGGTGTACCTGACCCAAGTCACAGTAGTTTCAATCACCTCATAAGCCTGTGAAAGCTGGATAATAAATAAAGAAAACTAAAGAAAGATTGATGTCTTTGAATTGTGCTATAGGTGAAGAAAACTGAAAATACCATGCAGTGCAGAAAAAAGAACAAATCTGTCTTGGAAAAAGTACAACTGGAGTACTCCTTAGAAGTGACAATGACCAGATTTTTTCTCACATATTTGGTCATGTTGTTACAAAGGACCAGACCCTGGAGAAGGGTATCATGCTTGATAAAGTAGAGGGTCATTGAAAAGGGAAAGACCCTCAATGAGATGGATTGACACAGTGACTGCAACTATGGGAGCAAGTATAGCAAAGATTATGAGGATGGCACATGACTGGGCAGTGTTTCCTTCTGTTGTACATAGGGTTGCTATCGGTTAGAGCTGATTGGATGGCACCTAACAAGAACAACATATATGTATGTATATAAGGATCCCTGGTGATGCGGTGGTTAAGCACGCTGCTGCTAACCAAAATGTCTAAAGTTTGAACCTACCAGCCACTCTACAAGAGAAAGATATGACTGTCTGCTTCTGTAAAGATTTCAGCATTGGAAACACTATGGGGCAGTTATACTGTGTGCTAGATGATCGCTCACTATGAGTGGGAATCAACTCATTGATAATGGTTTCTTCATCCTTAATAGATATTTGTACATTATTATTATTGTTGTTATTAGTAGTAGTCATGAAATTAATAGTTTTATATTTAAATAAAAAATTAATAGTTTTATACATAAATATAAACCCAACAACAACAACAAAAACCCTATTGCCATCAAGTTGATTTTGAGTCATGGGGACCTTATAGGACAGAGTAGATCTGCCCCAAAGAGGTTCCAAGGCTGTAAATTTTACACAAGCAGTCTGCCACATCTTTTTCCTGTAGAGAGGCTGGTTGGTTTGAACTCATAACAACCCTACGTACAACAGAAGGAAATGCTGCCCAGTCATGTGCCATCCACGTAATCTTTGCTATGCTTGAATCCATCATTGCAGCCACTGTATCAATCCATCTTGTTGAGGGTCTTTCCCTTTTTTGCTGACCCTCTGCTTCACAAAGCATGACACCCTTCTCCAGAGACAGGTCCCCTCTGACAACATGACCAAAGTAGGTGAGATGAAATCTGGCCATTCTCACTTCTAAGGAGCATTCTGGCTGCACTTTGTCCAGGACAGTTTGTTTGTTCTTATGGCACTCCATGGCATTCTCAGTCCTCTTCAACAGTACCACAATTCAAAGAAATGATCTATTTTTTATTCTTCCTTTTCCATATGCATGCACCTTTGCAGAGTAGTGAATTACATGGTATGGCTTTTCTAGCCATAGTTTTTGTAACTTCCACTTTGCCACGAGCAACTGAGTAACTGCTTGTTAAAGTCATCCACCTGGGGCAGCATCAAGTAATCTTCTGGGAAAGTTCACTCTCTCTCTCAGGTGTGTAGAACTCTGATATTGGGATTGGGTAGTTTTGCCACTCTGCTTAGCTTATTTTAAGCCTTCCTAGAGGAGCTCTAGGAGCTCTGGTAGCATAGTGCCTAAGGCACTTGCCTGCTAACCAGACGGCTGGCGGTTCAAACCCACCAGCCACTCCTCAGAAGGAAGAAGGGCAATCTACTTCCATAGTGATACTGCCTCAGAAACCCAAGGAGGGGTTGCTATGAGTTGGGTCCAACTAGATGGCACATTACAACAGAACTAGAGACAGAAGAGAAATCTCTCAGTGGTAGCTGAGAGAAATGTGCTGCTGAGAAAGACACGCTACTGAGAGAGAAACTGAGAGAGAATGCCGTCTGAGGGAGACTGTCAGCTGAGAGAGACTGAGAATATTCCTGAACTTGAATTGTAGTCTGTTGCTTCGCTAATAAACCCCATAATCTGTGAATTCTGTTTGGTCATTGTAGCAAATTATTGAACCCAGCAAAGAGATGGTGGGTATCATGAGATTGGCTGTTGGTATCAAGTTCGGCAAGAGGGCTGGAGGGTGGTGGCATATTTGGCCTCATAGGAGCAGGCCTTCAGCTGCTGATGGTAATTCTATCTTCCTTTGTGAAGTTAGAGCTGGTCAGAAGATGCTGCCTCTCGGCCCCTTTAGCAGTTGGTGTCAGAAGTGGTGGGATACGTTGCAGTGGCCTCGGACTCACAGAAGCACGGAATTTTGTAAAAGAAAGAAGGAAGAGGCTTGAGAAGTGAAACTTTGGATTCTTAGATGGTTACTTTAGTTGGTGTTACCTATTAAAGGAGATAACTGATCCAGAGGCTAGAGTTTTTGGTTATACTAAGCCAAAAGACCAAAGCCATATATGTTGAATGGGAATATACCCAAGGTGAAGATATTAAACTGAAATGTCTTCAATAGGTTTATGTATTTTGGATTATGTGTTTATCTTAATGTACTACAGGTACTGAATGTTTCCTTGCCCACCTGTACCTTAGAAATGGGGTGTAGATAACAGAGCATGTAAGTCTGCCTTCAGCCAATACTTGATTGAATATGTTAAAAGGGGAAATAGAATTTGCTCAGAAGAAACACAAGCTTTTGTTTCAAACCTGGTGGCAAAGTACCTAAGGCATTTTTGACTGCTAACCAGAAAGCTGGCAGTTCAAACCACTAGCTACTCCTCAGAAGGAAGGTTGGGCAATCTACTTCCATAGTGATGTTGCTGTTGTTATTATATGCCATCGAGTGGTACCCAACTCATAGTGACCTCCCTTTGGGTTTCTGAGGCGATATCACTATGGAAATAGATTGCCCAACCTTCCTTCCAAGGAGTGGCTGGTGGGTTCGAACTGCCAACCTTCTGGTTAGCAGTCAAGTGCCTTAGGCATTACACCACCAGACCTCAGAAACCCAAGGAGGGGTCACTCTGAATTGGATGGGAGTGAGTTTGGTTTATTTGGTTTAGGTAGAAAACCTGAGCCCCACCCAGAACCTGCTGAGTAAGGAAATTTACATTTGAAAAGACCTACCTAGAACTACTGAGAGAACAGAAGATTTGCATTTGAAGACAAGACCTGCAGGACAAAAAAAAAAAATGTTGAGCTATCAGTTTGGCTTTGGGTGCATTGAGGCAGGCTGAGTTTGGTACTCTTTAACCTAGGCCAGAAGGTTGGTGGTTCAAACCCACCAGCCACTCCTCCGAAGGAAGGTTGGACAATCTACTTCCAGAGTGATACTGCCTGGAAAACCCAAGGAGGGGTCGCTGTGAGTCAACTCGATGGCACATAACAACAACAACCTAGGCCAGAGGCTAGGATGAGAGGCTGGTGGTCTGAAGTGAAGGGAAGACTGTGACTCCCAAACTTGGCAGCTGGAACCCATAACTTAGCTGGGATGGCTAGAGCTGGGCTGATCAGAACCCAACCAAATGAAGAGGAAGATGTTTGACACTGAACTGGTGTTAAGTTGCTGCAATTTGATGGATGACTTTGCACTGGACTTTGCTTATTTATGGATGCGATGCTCAAAATTCCAACCAGAACAGAAGATTCTTCAGAGAGAGAGGAACATGCGTGTCTACTTAGAGTACTGGTTTGATAGGGATGGACAAGTTAGAAATTGGCTATCTAATACAGGGGTAGGGGGTAGGGGATGGGGTGGAGATGAAGGCATGAAGTGACTGGCTTACATAGTTTCATGGGTTTGGTTATTCTCAAACTGATTGTAAAGAGGATGTTAATTTTTGAAATATAAAAGGGACAATGGCTAGAAAAGCCAGGGGATGGCCTGCGGTGTAATGAATTATATGGTATGGCTTTTCTAGCCATAGTCTTTGTAAGTCCCACCTTGCCATGTGGAACTGAGTAATCTTGCTTGTTAAAATCATCCATCTGGGGCAGCATGAAGCAATCTTCTGGAAAGTTCATTCTCCCTCTCAGGTGTGTAGAATTCTGTTGTTGGGGTTGGTTAGTTTTACCACTGTGCTTGGCTTAAACGAGCCCTCCGAGAGACAGAGGAGGAATCTCTCACTGCCAGTTGAGAGAAGTGCACTGCTGAGAGAAACATGCTGCTGAGAGAGAGACTGCTGGCTGAGAGAGACTGAGTGTGTTCCTGAACTTGAATTGTAGCCTGTTGCTTCCCTAATAAACCTCATAATCTTTGGGCTCTGTGTGGCCAGTGCAACAAATTCTTGAACCCAGCAGAGAGGTGGTGGGTGCCATGAGAGGGATGGTTGGTGTCAAGGTTGGTAAGAGGGCTGGAGGGTGGTGGCATGTCTGGCCTCAGAAGAACAGGTCTTGGGCAGAACAGGCCCTGGGCAGCTGATGGTGATTTTGTCTTTTCTTGCGTTGTTAGAGTTCAGAAGATGCTGCCTCCAGGCCCCTTTAGCAACTTTTCACATGCATTTGATAATACCATGATTTGAGTCAGGCCCACTTTAGGCTTGAAAATGATGTATTTGCTCTTTAACACTTTAAAGAACTCTTTTGCATCAGATTTGCCCAGTATAATCTTTGATCTTCATCAGTAAATGCTTTAAGTCATCTTCACTTTCAGCAGGCAAGGTTGTGTTGTCTGAATATTGCAGGTTCTTAATGAGTCTTCCTCCAATTCTGATGCCACATTCCTGTACATATAGTCTGGCTCTCAAATTATTTGCTCAGCATACTGATTAATTATGGTGAGAGGATACAACACTGACACACACCCTTCCTGATTTAAACCATATAGTATCTCCTTGGGAGCTCTGGTAGCATAGTGGCTAAGACACTTGCCTGCTAACCAGACGGCTGGCGGTTCAAACCCACCAGCCACTCCTCGGAAGGA